>NW_019384831.1:345233-352154 GCF_000671375.1 Centruroides sculpturatus
CCCTATACCAGGGGCAACTTTAATAAAAATAATTAAAATAATTACAACTTTACAAAAAGAGAGAAGTTGCCGATCTTGCCCCTATACCCGGGGCAACTTCGTCAATTTCTCTCTTCTTGTAAAGTTGTAATTATTTTAATTATTTTTATTTCCAAACTGATTTTAACCAGTTCTATAGTAAGGTAACATTCCAATAGACAATATGCAAATCTTTTTTTTCAGTTTACAGCAGTATTTATTACACAAAAGTTAAGTAAAGCTTAACATGCCGATCTTGCCCCGATCTCCCCTATATATTTCTTCGTTATTAAAATACGCCGTATTGTCTAGAAAACAAATGAAAAATCTATCGTTCGTACGATAAAATACAACAAATTATCTTCTTTTATTATTCTATGGGAAACGAAGTGAAACAGAAAGATTTATTTTATGAAATTTGTAAACAACTAGAAAAATCAATTTTTGTAAATTTACTGTAATATGAATTTGTCCTATTTATTTATTTACAAATATTTCTCATTTAGTGCTTTAAACTCTTCGTATAAAACATCCAGAAACGAGTTGCGTAACTTTTCCGGCAATAAAGTTACAATTGTGTATGGCGCCATCTGTTATGAATTTTTGTTTAAAAGCATTTTGAGGGTAGAAATCAGTTTTATAAAAAAATTGTAAATGGTAATAACGAGTAAAATCATCAATTATTTCGACCCCACTCGAGATATAATGCGTAATCAATTTCCCCACTTCCTCGACCTTTAACCACCAAAATTTAATATAAATTTCCCTAATACACAAACCTCACTGCAAAATTTCAGAAATTTTCGATGAAAATCACAGGAGTTATTAAGCTTCAAAGAGGATGAAGAATATCAT
Organism: Centruroides sculpturatus; assembly: GCF_000671375.1. Lineage (NCBI taxonomy): Eukaryota > Metazoa > Arthropoda > Arachnida > Scorpiones > Buthidae > Centruroides > Centruroides sculpturatus. Next base: position 346,107 of record NW_019384831.1, read on the forward strand.
GTCTCCACCAATCACACACTAACATTTATACAAACTGAAAAAACCCCCAAATTTTTCGTATTTCTGGACGTTTCGAGGTCTCCAAAAATGTAAAAATATTGCGTGGTCAATCGCCATACATTTCCTCTGCTATAAATAACGAAGCCGGGAAAGTAAAAATATTCAATTGAACAGTTAATACACAGAATAAACGTGACTTAAAGAAGAAAAGCCAACATTATCGTAGTGTATACCACTTCATTTCTTGCTGATAATAAGAAAAATGGTAGAATCCATCTTATAACACTCCTAGCAAGTAAAGGAGGGAGGGCAATCATTTGTCACTATTTTCGACAGTTTTCATTTGCGTAATAGATAAAAATCTACCCCCGAGAGGAGCTCTTCACGAATCCATTTTATTGAGAGAACACTCGTTATCACAATAATACTACCGACGTTAAAAGTGCATCTTACAATATTTGGCATCAAAAAATAATCAAATAAATATTCATGAATATTACTAAACATAGATTATATCCAGTTTAAGGCAAGGACTGACAGATAGAGATAGTACTGTTTAGATAAGAATGTATAAAGGGAGTTAATACAAGAGAAAATGGAAAGTGCATTGTGTTACATACGAGAGATGATGTTGCACTGAAAACATTTATTTTTCAATATTGTTTACGTTTCGGCTTCCTGTGAATGATGAACTGGCAACGTTGAAGCACCTATAATAACGCTGTTTATTATTTTTAGCAATGATTTATGACGAGTGTAGCATGTAGATCAATCGTTGTATGCGAGGAAAATAGTAAAAATTAACGCATAATTTCCTTTTTATTTAACGTCGTGTCATGTAAAAGTTTGTAATTTAAGTGATGATGCGTGTTTTGTTACTGGACAATGTGGAAAATACATAATTTACTGTATTCGTATGTGATTTATCTGATAAGAAACAATCCAGCAGCGAGTTGAGTAACTTTCCCGGCAAAACCAGTTAGAATTGTGTATACCGCCATCTGTTAGATTTTATTTTTAAAATGTTTTATATTATTAACAATTATAAAATAACAAAAAGATTAATTTTGAGGGTAAAGATGAGTTTTATTTTAAAAATTTGTAAATGGTGTTAAAAAGTAAAATCTTCATAAAAGTCCGACACTACTTCGAGATATGGCACATTAACCCATTACTTGACCTTTAATCACCAAAATTAAAAGCTTCGATCCCCCTAATATAGAAACCTCTCTGTAAAACTTTAGAAATTTTCGACAAAAGATACACCTACACACAAGTACAAACATCCATACATACAGGAAAGATTTCCTTCATTTCTCAATGTTTCACGTCCATAAATTGTAGAATCTTGACCGATTTACATATTTTTTTGTCTATCATATACAGCTACTGTAAAGTAATAAATTTAATTAAATTAATAACCACCAAAATACACTAGTATATTCATTAAATTATGCAAAAATTGCTATTCGACGAGTTACATAAAGATGCTGCTGATACTTTAAACTGTTTAAATAAATATAATAAATCTTATTATATGAAAAAAAAAGAAACTTTATGTTTAACTCACCCTACAATCTAACAGACTTTAACTTATCAGGATTTTTGATAATATAAAACACTTCAATAGATATCTTCACTAGACCATTGCAACAATGTGGTGACACAATGGTGATTGATGATCTATTCTAAAGACTTCAGTGAATATAAAGAACCTATTCATCACCCTCCACAATGAAGTGAATAGTAGCATTATCATCAGTTGTAATGTACAGTTATGTGATATTGACGAAACTATAGTCACTTTGAAACTCATACTTCCAATTAACAATTAGAAGTATGCGAGTGACTTTCAACATGGTGACTTTCAGTAATTATGAAATGAAATATTTCAAAGGTGGCATCGATCTACTTGATTGTGAAATTTATAATTATTAATGATACAGTTTTTATTTTTAGAAATTAAAATTCATATTTAACTTATGAATAATATTAAATAACTGAAGAATGTATGAGATAAATGAAACCAGGAGTCCTTGAATAAATTTAGATACTTTTCTGTGTTGAAATTAATGAATCTTTGCATTCCAAATTTAATTAACGGTCCATACAATATTAAAGAAAACTGAAATTTTATCAAATTGTAGAAATATTTTGGTAAATTTTAAAATTAAACTTTGATTAACCCAGATATTTACCGGGCAAGATGGATTTTTCTTTTAAGAAATAGTGTTTTATTTTCTTAGAAGTAAGATGATTCTGTTAAAAAGTTCTCTAAATTTATGTAATTTTAGGAGTACTTTATAAAATTATAAATAATTTTTATAACGAGGTGTAAAGATTTAATTTTTAATGAAATCAACTAAATTCTACAAAGAAGAAATTAATTTACATTGGCCGGATAGACGAAACCTCTAGACAAAGGTGTTAGTTGCGGGATTGCATCTCAACAAGGAGCTGGCCATGTGGAATTATCTGGTTTTCTTTACATGTCTAATACTTAAATGGGAGCCAGTTCTCATAATATTTCATTCCTGAAAGCACTTTCCCTAACAGGTAGCCTACAAGTTGCATTTCCTTATCTGATCACAACTAAAAGTTTGGTGTTAAGGAGACATTAGTTCAGTCATAACTGAATAGGTTTTCATTTATATAAACTAGTTTTAAACTTTCAAACTGTGAGATTTAATTGTGTATTGTACATTAGATAATACAAATTTGGACTGATAGAAAGAGCGATCGCGAGATTAAAACTGTCAACTGCTTCCTCCTGACGTTTCCTTTTGCAATTTTGTTTCACCCCTTCGCATAAAAATCAAACAAAGGTAAATGAATTTGTTTCAATAACAATATATCTAACTACTAGATACACTAAATTACTATATCATCAATATACTTTATCATAAACTATATACAAGTCCTTTCATCTTGTCTAATTCGCAAGTTACAACATCTGAAAAAAAATGCAGTTTACCTTTGATATTCACAAATGTATGTGAATACTCAAAATAAAACACGGTAAACTGACTTCTGGGCTACCTTATGTATATTAAACATTTATCAAAATGCAAATTTATTGATAAATATTTAGAAATTTTACTTTACCATACGTTATCACATAAAGCTATACACACTATAGGCACACACTATAAGCACACACACACTATTGGCCTACAGTACATTTTATTGTATATTTATAATGCTCTTATATAGATTAGGATCTCTCATATGTTCAAGGCCCGTTTTAAAGGCACTAATCGATAATAACATAGAATAAGATTCTCAGTAATGAGCAATTACAATCGATCCCCTATAACACTGTTGATAATTCCGTTTTATATGAATTCTATGTTGTACGAGTCACTTAGATTTTACAAATATGTGAGCCGTTCACACCCCGGCACACGTATTTGTAAAATTTAAGTGACTCATACAACATNATAACTTTAATATTATTAATTACTAAAGAATTGCAAAAAGCTTAATTCTAAGGATAGAGATATGTTTTGGGAAAAAAACTAAAGGATAAGTAAAATTGTTAAATCTGACCCCACTCGACACATGAAACGTCATCCCCTTTATCTCCCCCATCCCCTTGACCTTTCACTATGAAAATTTAGTAGCATCAATGTCCTTAGCACACAATACTTCCTGCAAAATTTTACAAATGTTTGATAGAAAGCATAGGAGTTATTAAGCTTTAATTTGGTTAAATAAAACCGTCTCCCTTAAACACACTAACATCCATACATAGAAAAAATTCACCTTAAAATATAAAATCCTTTGAGGTCTCTTTTAGCAAAATTTTTAAAAATTTCAGGAATTTTATTCCTTCCTAAATGTTAAATTTTACGCGAAATTCTCAATTATATGATAGTATTTTAATTCAATTCTTTAATACAAATTTCACGAAAAATTCTTAATTGTAGAGTCTAATTGTGCTTAATATTCCTTTACAATTTTACAGAATACTTTGCATTTAATATATTATGTTTATTCAGTTTTTTTACGTAAATACACACATAGATACAAGCAGTTATCCATAAAATTATTCACTATATCGAGTGTTGATTCATTATATAAAGAGTTCAATATACTGAGAATTGAATGAATTAATAATAATCTAAAGTATAATATAAATTACTCTGTTCATAAGCTAAATATCTGTTGTTTTTGCGTAATTTTTATTGCAGTTTCTGTTTGTTTACTCAATGTTACTCCAAACATCCCATATTATTATTGAGTCATCACTTTCTTTTACTTTATAGGGGTGTCCTTTTACATTTTTCTTTTATCCATCTACATCATCTAAATTAAACTTCCTAGCATCGAATCTTGTAATATTTTCTACTTCATCATCATTTCTTTATGTTTTCTTTATTGCTAAACTGCAGATTAGGATTTATGTCCTCCATTTTGGGAAGTGCTAAAGCTTCCATTTTGATATTTTGTGGCCTACTTGCCGCAATAACGTCTTTCTATTATATATATTCTTTCATTTCTGTTAGTGGTCAGCTAAGTAACAGTTAATTCTTCGAATTCCTCAGCTTAATAAATGTTTCCTGACGTGTTTTCCCTTTACATTCTTTGCTCTTATGTTTACAAAATATAAGTTGAACAAAATGTCCCTTATAGTTTTTTTTTGCCATTTCTTTTCTCCTCTCTTCCCCTTTATCTTTTCTCTGTCCCCTCTTTCTACCTTTCTCTCTCCTTTCTTCCCTCTCTTTTTTCTGTCCCTATTTCTATCTTTCTTTTCTCTATTTCCTCTTTATTTCTCTCTGCTCTCTCTCTCCTTTCTTCCCTCTCTTTTTTCTGTCCCTATTTCTATCTTTCTTTTCTCTATTTCCTCTTTATTTCTCTCTGCATCCTTTCTTCCCTCTCATCCTTTTTCTTCTCTCAGCCCATCTGTCTACCTATATCTCTTCTCTCTCTTCTCTTAACATTTGTCTCTCAATATATTTTTAATGAATATTGATTATACTGAGAGACCCAAAAGTAAGTTAACCGTTTCTTTTTGCCTTCCGGGCAACACTTGTGAATATGAATTAAATTATAATAGCAAGTTTTAAATAAAAATCCAGGTTATTATACAGGGTTTGCCCACTAGTGGTCTAGTGGATAAAATACCCTGAATACCAATAGTGATTAGTCACGGGTATGCACCTCACTAATGGTTCTGGCTAGTGCAGTTTTCCGGATTTTCTTCACCGGAATGGGAGGCACATTCCCCGCAGAAAATATTCCTGGGAGGACCCCTTGGCATAACGCCAACGTGTTGTGTTGTTGCCTTATCCCACAGAACCGAATCTAATAGTGTGGCCCGAAAGTCAGTTAACGCAATTTAGCATACACAACTGAGTATTTGAATATGACAGCAATTAAATCTTTACAACGATAAGCTGATTTTTGGACCAGAGTGGCCCGAAATTCATCTAACCATATAATTAAGCTGTGTTTATTCCTAAATGTACTTTCAACTTAATATGGTTTTATTTATTTATTTATTTATTTTTTACTTAAATTTAGGATTAAAATAATTTATTTTATAACTTCATAAATAATAAAAACTTATATTTAATATAATTTATTTATTTATTTTCTTTTAATAAAGAAAAGGTTTTGTGTAATGTAGAATGTATGAGTTACTCCATCATTACTAAATGTATTTTATTTTTATACTTTTTAACGTGGAATTAAAAAAAAATATATGAAAATAAATCTTCTTTTATATAAAACATTCAATTTATTTTAATATTTTACTTTATATTCCATTTTAAAATTCAAGGAAAAATAAACAAATTCCGTATTATAAATTGTCAACTTTTAATGCTTTTTTTGTATTAAAAGCAAATTTCTATTATTCTAGAAAAATATTTAAAAAATAAATACAATTTTAAAACTTAATTACAAGTCGACCCCCCTATAACACTGTTGATTATTCCATTTTATATGAATTCCATGTTGTACGAGTCACTTAGATTTTACAAATACGTGTGCCGGGCTGTGAACGGCTCACGTATTTGTAAAATCTAAGTGACTCGTACAACA
>NW_019384831.1:360052-365439 GCF_000671375.1 Centruroides sculpturatus
AGTGATAAAAATGAATAAAAGGAGACATTAGTTCAGTCATAACTGAATAGGTTTTCATTTATATAAACTAGTTTTAAACTTTCAAACTGTGAGATTTAATTGTGTATTGTACATTAGATAATACAAATTTGGACTGATAGAAAGAGCGATCGCGAGATTAAAACTGTCAACTGCTTCCTCCTGACGTTTCCTTTTGCAATTTTGTTTCACCCCTTCGCATAAAAATCAAACAAAGGTAAATGAATTTGTTTCAATAACAATATATCTAACTACTAGATACACTAAATTACTATATCATCAATATACTTTATCATAAACTATATACAAGTCCTTTCATCTTGTCTAATTCGCAAGTTACAACATCTGAAAAAAAATGCAGTTTACCTTTGATATTCACAAATGTATGTGAATACTCAAAATAAAACACGGTAAACTGACTTCTGGGCTACCTTATGTATATTAAACATTTATCAAAATGCAAATTTATTGATAAATATTTAGAAATTTTACTTTACCATACGTTATCACATAAAGCTATACACACTATAGGCACACACTATAAGCACACACACACTATTGGCCTACAGTACATTTTATTGTATGTTTATAATGCTCTTATATAGATTAGGATCTCTCATATGTTCAAGGCCCGTTTTAAAGGCACTAATCGATAATAACATAGAATAAGATTCTCAGTAATGAGCAATTACAATCGATCCCCTATAACACTGTTGATAATTCCGTTTTATATGAATTCTATGTTGTACGAGTCACTTAGATTTTACAAATATGTGAGCCGTTCACACCCCGGCACACGTATTTGTAAAATTTAAGTGACTCGTACAACATGGAATTCATATAAAACGGAATTATCAACAGTGTTATAGGGGGTCGACTGTATATGCAGGCCAAAAGAAAGCGATGCCTTCCAATGCGTTGATATGAATCTGCAGGTATTAAAACAGCATATTAACAGTATGCAACTGATTTTATGCAGGAAACACGAGCTTATACTTTTATGGCTTTCATTTATACCACAAAAGGATATAAATTAATTGTTAACTAGAGTAGAAATTTATTTTGAGAGAAAAATATTCTCAATAGATACAAATAAAGTAGCAATTACTATCAATAGTGTTCACTATAAGAAGATGTAACTAAAACAAGAGTACATAGTGAAGTTTTAACTATATCCTTTGAAATTTGACTCTATAGAGAGTCTGCAATATATACTAGGCTCCTCAATATAGTGAACTTTCAAAGGACACAATTAAATCATTCATTAGATACGTAAAGAAATGCAAAGATCAGAAAATTTTTTCACTATATTATAATGATATAAATCTCATTTAAATCAAAATTTAATCAAAATTGAATGAAATATATCCAAAAAAAAATAGATATACAAAGTTGTATATACAGCAAAACCTGTGTAAACCGGACTTCCACAGTATCGAAAATGTTTCCAGTTTGGCAGGTTTTCGTTTTAAACAGGCTTTTTTTTTTTTTTTAACAGAAAATCACTCCGTTATGAAGAATTTTTCTGCTTAGGCAGGTTACCGTTTTATCCAGGTTACGTTTGGACAAGTTTTACTGTAACAATATTAAAGTAAATAGAATCGTATAAATTCAAAATGTTTTTTTCCACGATATACAATTTCAATGTAAGAAAACTTTTAAATATAGTCAACAACTGTATATGTCATATTGATTTCTCTTTCAACATCAAAATGTGTTCAACCCACAACAAAAAAAAATCAATTTTTTTCGAACAAAAATATAAATAACATAATAATGAAAACACGAAGAAAATTTTAGATTATATACGTTATTAATAATTTAATTTTTTTCGAATTTATTAAACTTTAGATCGGTAAAATTTAATTTTTAAAATACAGTGTAATTATTAATTTTTTCAATTGTTGTATCTGTTCTTCGTTGTATTCTATTGTTTTATTTGTTGTTGGTTGTATTCTATTGTATTATTTGTTATTGGTTGTATTCTATTGTATTATATATTATGTTTTAGAGGTCTGCGTAAATTTGAGGTCAATTTCCCCTAAAAAAGTCTAAAAAATGAAATTTTTAACTAGTTAATCAATTAAGAGAATTTGTTAATTAGGCCATATTGCAGGGTCCACAATACATAATAGGTGGTATGAAGTGGAGCGTGAATTGTTATCTGGTGTAAATAACAGTAGAATTTTATTGAAACGATGTGATGAATGATACAAAATAATCAAACTATCACACTCCAGCTAATAGTCACAATATATTTTATCTAAGAAAATAAGCGAAGAAATGATTGATTTTAGATAAAATGCACTCTGAAATCGTAAAATCGATACTTTTCTACTCAATGAGGTATAGAGATCAATCCACCAGTGAAAGAAATAATACTAAAGAAATGTTTTTAAAATGTCTTCCTTTTTTTTTGTGATAATTTATAAAAAATAAATTTATTTTAATATTTTAAATTTATAATTATAAAATTTTAAGATATATTTAATGAATTTATAAATATTTACAAGTATATTTTCTTCCATTTTATGTCGAGAAATGCAAAAGTATCCGGGATTTTTTCTGTATGTATGGATGTTAGTTGCATTTTTTGGGGATTTTTTTTAAATCCATTATTAAGTTAAATAACTCTCGTACTTTTTTGTCGAAAATTTCTGAAATTTTGTAGGGAAGTTTGTGTATTAAAGTGAAATGTTTTCAAACTTTTTCAGAAAAATTGGACCATTATTTCGGGAGATATGGCTCTCACCCCCTTAGTATCTTCTGAACCAATCTAAAGACTTAAAAGATAATGGTAGCAATTATTAGTGATAAAAATGAATAAAGAATGCCGGGAAAGTCCAGCAACAGCACTGCTAGCTTTTTTATTTTAAATTTTACATTTTATCATAAATATTCACTATTCTGCCATNTGTATAACGCTATCTGTTGTAAAATTTTATTTAAAAGCTTTTTATATTATTTAATTATTATAAAACGTCATAAAGCGTAATTTTTATGGTGGAGATGAGTTTTAATCTTCTAATAACCTGTAAAATCATTAAGTCAGACCCCCACTCGAGATATTACACACTCTATCTTCCCATCCCGCCGATCTTTATCCTCCAAAATTTAGCACCATCAATGCCCGAAATAGATAAATCCTCCTTCGGAATTTCAGATATTTTCGATAGAAGGTACAGGAGTTATTTAGCTATAAAGTGGGTAGATTCGCCATACTTTCCGGAAACTCTGTTATATACAAAAGTATAGAAGGTAAAAACAATAGATTTCAATTATATTTTTGTTATAAACATATTATTTAATAAAGTTTATATTCATGAATGATATTAAGCACTTATTGAGGCCCTTGTGCAATTTCATTAGAGGCAGAACAGTGAGATAAGGCCTATAAGACGAAACATTAAATTCATAGAAGCACATGGAGAAAATCATAGAGACTTTTTCAATGGATTCTTTTTCGCATTAGCACGTGAACATACTCGGTATTTGCACGTGTTAATGTGCCACTTAATATAAAATATATTTTTAAATAATTATATATATTATTGTATGTGAAATCGTGACGTAACAATAGAGCTTCTAAATAAAATAAAAGTAAACAGACTTTCTGGTGTAAAAAGTGAATATTAAATGTATTTATTAAGCAAATAATAACATAATTTCTATTATAAGAAACGTAACAAGAGATTTTCTAAGAGAAAAACTAAACGTAACAATGAAATTCCTGTTAGAACTAAATTAACGTAACAATAGATTTTTCAATATAAAAGGTAACTTTAATTTAATAAAAGTAAATATTTCCATACATTTTCTAGTGTAAAAATAGAATACAAACATACATATTCTAATATAAGAAAAAAACGTAACAATTGATTTTCTAGTATAAAAAATGAAAATAACTATAGAATTTCTAGAATTAAAATAAATGTAACAATAGAGATTTAAATATAAAAATGTGAACGCTGCAATAGATTATTTTCTAGTATAATAAGTCAACGTAACAATACCTTTTTTAAAGTAAAAAGTGAATATAGTCTAACAGTAGAATTTCTAATATACTATTAAACGTCACAATGGAGATTTAACTTTAAAATTTAATAATATATGTTATTAAGTAACATATATATATCAATAAAATACATAGTACAAATTATGACGTAATAATAGACTTACCAGTACAAACAATGACGTAGTAACAGTATTTGAGGTACAATTAATGACGTTATAAGAAAATTTACAGTACAAGTGATGACATAATAATATAATTTTAAGCCCAGTTGTGGAGTAACAATACTGTTTTCAGCAAAAACCATAGATATTTATATCAATAATTACACTACCAAAATATAATTTTTTGTATAAAATTACATTAATTTCGTTGTAAAAATTACAATCTACATATATTAATTTTTATAATTTAAAGAGAAAAAAATTAATAATTCTTGACTCGTTAATGAGTACAATTTATTTCAATTAGTAATTTTAATTACTACACAATAAAAATTATATAATATTTTATTAAACCATTAATAATAAACGTATTATTTAAAAAATAAATAAATAAATTGTTGTATAACGTTGTTGTTTATCTGAAAGTATCGTCAGTTTGGACAGACTGATCTTATTTTTTTTTTGGTAGATAAATTTGACAGATTGCTGTTGGCTATATCCAAGTATAGAACATTGCCAATGTTAGTAAGAAAAATGACTAAAATATAAAGCTTTGATAACAAAAAAAAAACAATGTAACCAGATATATATTCTTTATAAAAGGGGAACATTTCTTATACAATTTAAAAATATAATTACAGTAAAATTATAGTCATATAATAATTGTTACAATACGGGGTGGTCGGTACAGGTGTCTCGTTGTGTATCCAAACTCAGCTTATATTCACAATAATGCCTGAAATTTAAATCAGAACGGTTAACTGACTTTGGAGTCACCCTGTGTTACTTTTTACCGCGATAGTGGTTGACTCTAAAGTCGGTTAACCATTACTTTAATCAGACTGTAGATTAACTGACTTTTGAGCCATCTTTTATAACTACTAATTAAATTTATAATGTTATAATAAAAATAAATGTTAAACCTATATCTTAAATTTCATTTTTATTAATGTTTAATTACTCGTATATATTGTGTTTATTTTATCTTTGTTTTATTTATTTATATAGGGGAGATCGGGGCAACTTCGGCATGCGGGGCAAGTTTGTCAAGCGCTTTTTTTAAAAAACAAATTAAAAGGAGACTTTGGTTATAGGTTAGGCAGTTGAGTTTTATTGGTGGCTTGTTGAGTGTAGTGTTTTTATTGTTCTCCAACAAGCGTAGTTGAATTATCAAGCAAATTTTCATTTTCGTT
>NW_019384831.1:369537-372357 GCF_000671375.1 Centruroides sculpturatus
AGGAGACACGCAGTCTACAGAAGAACAGATTTGCCATAAGAGACCAGCAGTCCACAAGAATTTGTAAAGTGCCATAAGAATCTCTCATCCACAGAAGTAATTTGTGCATCATAAGTTCCCGCCTAGAACTTCATCCTTCTCCCAAACTTCACTGTAGTCATCCCGCCTTATCAATGATTCGTCATCAATCAGAAGATATAGTTCAAGATCTACAATTGAGGTAGTACGTCTTAATACTTGTAAATCTCTCTCTCACGTGAATAAGATAGGGATTAATAATCTCTCCATAGCTGTATTTTATTTGTTATTTCTTATTAAATAATGTTTTGTTACTTTAAATGGTCTTGTTATTGAATGCAAAGCTGCGCCAAAGTCTTATCACTTACTTACGGTCCCTCCTACTCAAAAAAGTATATTAATTTATTCATTAGTGTGCCTAACACACTATTTAGGCTTGTGTCAGGAAAAACAACTTACAGGGCCATTTATGACTTCCCTGTACAAAAATATATTCTTAAGAACTCATCCTATGACTCTGTGATCAGATCTGGAAGATCTGCCCACATTTAAGTGGTAGAGATTACATTCATCTACCCCTGGTTTCTCATATATAGACTTTAAAATATTTTAAAGACTACATTTTATTTTTCTTAATATGTGTATAAATACATAATTTGAATGAATAGTGAAGTGTCAAAATCCAGATGTGGTCATCAAAAAAGAAATATTAACTCTTTCAATGGTAACTTTGTTGTTGATGTTCTTTTGGCCTTCTCTTATTGATGTTCTAATGTTCATTCAGAATTTTTTGATTTTGAAATTTAATATAATTACTGTATTTTTTGCTTAAATGCAGTAGTTCTGTTAATTATATTTTGAATCTTTGTAAGTATCTCTATATTCCTTGTGGAATATTGGCTTGAATTTAGAACGCACACACTTGAATTACAGTGTATTTGGAGTTTTCAGTACTAAAATGCTAATTTATACATGTATTCAAGAATCCCTAAAGTAACTGCTGCAGTATATCACTCAAACATCTACACACAATCTTGTCCAGCAGCAAAAAAGGTTTATTAAACCATTAGGTTTTTATTCAAAAAATTGAACATATACAAAATATTAATGGAAATCTAACATAAATAAGCAAACACCAAACATGTTTAAATATAAACAATAAAAATTCTACATTCTGCTACATCACACTAGGCATTGTCATAAAAAACAAGCCTAAAGAAAAGAAAAAAAGTAACAAAATAAGTGTCTCATTATGTTGTGAAGATCTCCAACCAAGATTTTCAAGAGCTCAATATTGTGTTTATCAATAAGATATCAATATAGTATTTGAAAATCTGGATGGGTCTGGCCCTAACTAGTCTGGAATTTCAATGCTTCACTATATTTTCTGGTGTGTTTTTATGTTTACATGCAGAAAAAGAAAATCAGAAAAAAAAAAACAATTATTTAAAAAAAATTATTTTGGTCTCTAAATTTCACATATTATGTATAAAGGAATATTTCTTTTAGATTAAAATGTATGTACAGTAGAGTGTTTATTATCTGAATGCCAATCAACCGAAAGCATTCCAGTTGACTGTATCATGCTGGATTGAACGTTTTTGATACTAGATTAACTTCTAAAGTATAATTTTTTTTAATATTTAACGATTTATAGACGTATGTGATGCCTGACAGAATGAATTTTCATAGGAAGAATTTGAAATCATTTTCCCATGTAAAGCATTAACAATGAAGAAGGAATTTATTATAAAAGTATAAAAAACGAAACATTATTAAGTATTAAAATGAAGAATTATAAATTTTGTTTTATTCATAACATTTTATATCAGAAACAATGGGAAATGCCTAGTGAAGTGACTTTAATACAGCTGTACAAACAAACCAATGGCATCGCCTGTTTCATTTGAAACGGACTATGTTATTGGTTTGTGTAACCAACTTTATTAGAACCCCCACTTTACTAGATAAAGCAGCCCAATATTAATTTATCTAATTGTGATGAAGAATATAAAATGTTACTTTAAAATAAATAATTAGTTGCTTATTATTATTATTATTATTTTTCCCCATTAAAATTTGAAACAGAATTAACATCATTAAAATCTAACAATATTCAGATTTAATTTATTATCTGCAACTAAGAAAGTTGTTTTAGAATGTTTGTGTAATTACTTCAGGATATGAAAAAAAAAAGAAAAAAACTTCAAAGAATCGATTGTGATTCTAAAATTAATATAAAAATAATTCAGTTATAATTGTCAAGAGAGTAATTTTAAGAGATAAATAATAAATTTGATCAGTTTTTAGCTCATTAAAATTAATAAATTATAGCTGTAATACTCCCGTTTTTATGATTCCTCGTGGTTTGTTTTCAGCGTATTTACAAGAAAATATAATTATTTCATATTAAATTTCTAAAATTTCCCACACAGAAAAAGAATTCGAAGACGTGGATCATTTTGTTGCTCGTTATAAACCGGAAAGATTAGATGCACTTTGCAAAACGACAAATTTCAGCAAGAACGAAATTAGGCTCATGTATCAAGGATTTAAACAGGTTAATTATTTAAATAATTTGAAATTTTTTTTAAATTATAAAATAAATTAGGTTTTTAAAGTAAAGAATTCAATCTTCAGGAATGCCCAACAGGTGTTGTAACTGAAGAGTCCTTTAAAGAAATATTTTCTCAATTTTTTCCCCAAGGAGGTAAGTGTATTCATGATTGATAATGATCAATAAGAATTTTGACATGAGAATAAGTTGAATAAAAATATATATCTATATATTAAAAAAAAAAA
>NW_019384831.1:373244-440590 GCF_000671375.1 Centruroides sculpturatus
CGGGTAGCGTAACTGGCAACGCATCTGCACGGTAAGCAGGAGTTGTGGGTTCGAGTCCCGCTCCGGGCCGATTTTTTCTCCCAGCGGTTCCAAATTATTTAAATTAATTAAAATTATTTATAATTATTAATATTAATAAGAGATGGCGCCTAACGCTTACCTCTAGTACCAAATTGATTACGTAATTTATCTAATAAGTAGCATAAAACTAGCCCGATAGATTTTCGGCAGTCTGTTGGTTGTAGCTATAATTATATATCGGGTTGGAGATGTTTGTATATATATTACGCCTTGCCGGGGCTTGCGATGGCCGGTTGAGAGCCGTATGGGAAGTAGGACGTGGGCACTGAATGTGTCCCCAGCCGGCGTTGTAATAACCGTCGATGGTTAAGTAGTTAGATTATATACGCTGGAAGAGGAGATCGGATCGGAGGTCCGGGTAGCGTAACTGGCAACGCATCTGCACGGTAAGCAGGAGTTGTGGGTTCGAGTCCCGCTCCGGGCCGATTTTTTCTCCCAGCGGTTCCAAATTATTTAAATTAATTAAAATTATTTATAATTATTAATATTAATAAGAGATGGCGCCTAACGCTTACCTCTAGTACCAAATTGATTACGTAATTTATCTAATAAGTAGCATAAAACTAGCCCGATAGATTTTCGGCAGTCTGTTGGTTGTAGCTATTTCTTTGTAATTTAACGAATTTCATTTGCTCTTCAGTGTTTTTCTTGTAAACATATAGAGAGACGAAATTTTTTGTATTTTAATGGTAATAGTATTTAGGTTAATTAAGTGTCATAATGACACAATACAAATTGTTTTTAGTGTTTAATCCAGGTGTCCATAAAATACTACCTCTTAAAAGTAGCATATTAATATTGTCAAATGTTAGTGTTCCATTAATGAATAAGTTTTGTGAATTTTATATATTTTGTACAATAGGTGCCGGGGAAAATAAATATATGCAGTCTACCCCCTATAACACTTTTGATTAATCTGTTTTATATGAATTCCATTTTGTACGAGTCACTTAGATTTTACAAATACGTGTGCAGGGCTATGAATGGCTCACGAATTTGTAAAATCTAAGTGACTATTACTGCTGTTAAATTTTTATAATTTTCACTTTTAAATCAAATTCAAAGCAATTGGCTCTTGTGATCCTCCTGTAAGATATGAATGTATAGGGACTGAAATAACACATGAAACTTCAATAAAATTAACTTAAATGTAATAAAATTGTTTATATTTTATCTTATAATTTAATTATTCCTCTGTTTTCCGCTTTTAATTTTTTTTTACAGATGCAACTCAATACGCACATTATGTATTTAACACGTTTAAACAACTTGGACAAAATGGGACACTAAATTTCGAGGTAACTTATTCTTAAAATACATTAAAATTCGTATAAATGTTTAGTATTCTAAATAAAAATATATTTTGATTATTGGTTTTTCCATAGCAGTTCCTAGGAATGTTATCTTCGTTATCACGTGGATCAGTTACAGAGAAACTAAAATGGATTTTTGGTCTTTACGATATTAATGGAGATGGTTATATAACGAAACAAGAAATGACGGATATTGTTAGTGCCATATATGATATGTTAGGACATTACACAGATCCTGCAGTCGATGAACATTCGGCGAGAGAGCATGTAGAAAGACTTTTTCATGTAAGAATTGCATCATTTTCTATATTTCTTTCAATATAAGTTGATAGTTGTCAAACCAGATTAAACTACTTTTAAACCATTCGTAGTGGAGAAAGGGGTACCAAATGATTCAGAGATGCAACAAACAATCAACTGTTAACAACTAATAAAATAGTCTTTCTCTGTCTTAAAATTGGTTTAGTCTGGTTTGATAACTGCCAACCTATCATGAAGGACTGTACAGTACATCATAGGTGATGAAGCATTACGAAATCTAGAATTTTGGTTAAATATATAAAACAAACTTTAAATTGATTTATTGAAAACAGAAGAATTGTGATAGCTTTTATAGAATCAAAGCATTTTCTATTATTTTCTTACATTTAGCAAATAGATGCAAACAAAGATGGAGTTGTATCATTTGACGAATTTGCAGAATGGTGTCAAAAGGTATGCAAATTTATTTACTAAATATTAAAATTTATAAATATAGTAGTCTCTCGTTTTAACAGACAAAATATATTTGTCCTAAAGAAAAATTTTTAACTATTTTTTAGTCAGGATTGAAAAAAAAATCTGAACCAACGAATTAATGAACATAAATTAAATTACCCAATGTACGTACATTGTACGTTATAATATTACAATATTTTATTTATAGTTATATGTTATAACAATATTTTAATACATATATTCGTTATTAATATGAAACACATTCGATTTAACGGGTTTTCAAAATAGCGAACACCTCTTTTACCATTTAGAATGTTAAATTGAGGGCCTACTGTATATAAAAATATCAATCTTTTCGTAATAACTGATTATAATTTTTATTTATTTACATAAATTTATAATTATAAATATTGTATTTTCAGGATGAAAATAGAACGAATGGTTTATTTATGTTGGACACCATTTTGTGACAATTACCTTCCTGTTCTGCCTCTTCTGATACATCAGAAAATGCAGAAAATCCATCAGAAAAAAATATAATATAAAAGTATTCGTATATATCAATAATTTAAGTTAAATATTTACATTTTTTTGTATATTTTGTGGGTTATTCCCTCAATATTATAGCTTCCATCAACATAATTTACCTCTTCAAACATGGGAGCTTTCATAGATTTATTTTTACGCATTCAGTTTGATAATAATTGAATGACACTAGTGGTGCATGATCAATAACAAAACCAATATATTCTTGTAAATTTAAATATTTTAATTAGTAAAATTTGTAATTTTTGTAAATATTTTGATTTCTAGCTTTGTTTGAGATCCCCGATAATGTAAAGAACTTTTGGACAAATGTCCATGATCATGCACTAATTAGGGTAAAATACTAGCTCATTATCCATGCAAATCATGGTGCCTGCAAAAATTTAGGATGTAGAAAGGATTCAAATTTATATATTTACTATAAATTCATCAAGAAATTATAGTTTTTCAATATATTATATCAATAGAAGGGTTTACGTTAAGGTGTGTAATGTTCGAAATTAATTTCATTTTAGTGAAAATAGTTTTTTCTTGTATAGAATTTTAACAGGGAATTTTATAATAATAATTAGTCATTTTTGAAAATCTTTGGTAATTTTAATTAATATAGAAATTGGAGAAAAAAATTCCGAATTAAATAATTGTACTATGGATATTATTACATGGTTAACATATTTTTATTTTACACCCCCTATAGCACTGTTGATTATTCCGTTTTATATGAATTCCATGTTGTTCGAGTCACTTAGATTTTACAAATACGTGTGCCGGGCTGTGAATGGCTCACGAATTTGTAAAATCTAAGTGACTCGTACAACATGGAATTCATATAAAACGGAATAATCAAAGTGTTATAGGGGGTCAACAGTATAAAAATAATGTATACATAAAATATTTTCTTCAATCTTATTCAAGATAAAATTCAAAATTTTCAATCTTATATGCAATATTGAAAATATGTAAATTAAATTACCGTATGTTCGTGCGTATATTTGCATAAAATTGCTTGAACTAAGTTAAAACCTTCGTATAACCCGCACCCCTTTCAACTTATTTTTAAAACGCAATTCATAAGTAACATGCACGAAAATACGGTACTTAAATTTTGTATTTTTTTTTAATTGTAATTTTGTTTTAAATTTATTTTATCTAAAATATTTTTAAAATAATTTATGTTTCTATTAAGTTCAGCACAATGCACTTTTTTACACTCACGAGGTATGAAATCTTTCCAATTTCATAATATTCTGATTAACTATTGGTGCATATTTATTTATTATATTACTGTGTACAGTCTAAACAAATATGTACTAAGTAAATATGTAAGTTTTAATAGTTTTATTTGAAAACAAACTGAAGATTTACTCTATACTCCGTCCACCTAAGAAGAATTAAATGTATGAAAGAAAAATGATGAAATTTTTGCCTGAAAATATTTTTCCTATTTCCAAATATAGTATTTTTTATTATTAAACAAAGTACTATTAAAGAAAATGTATTCATATAATTGGTATTTTTCTATGCTGTATCTTTGAAATCTTAATGTGGAAAAAACTATTGAAAACTGAATTAAATAACTAAATATAATCGCTTCGCTTAATACGCTATACTGTTATATGTATAATAGGGGGTGGCCTAGAAGTTAGTTAATCGAGAAATATTTCTAAGATTACTTTATATACAAGCTAATTGTTATTTTAAAATATATCGCAGTTAACTGAATTTTGGGCCACCCTTTTTTATGTGGTAAGTTTTCTCCATCCAAAAATCCTCAAATAAATTTATAGTAATTAATTGGTTAACAAATATTTTAAGTAATGCATGTTTGCTTTGTTTTACAAATTACAGGGTATTCGTAACAGAATGGTTTGATTTCACATGTGTAACTCCCTCAGTTTTTTATGACGAAGTGTAATACACGGATAGATTCATCATACGGCTGTTCAAATTTCATCTAATGTAGGATGGTCATTGCTATTTCTCTTTATGACAGCTTGACCGTACTGCAATGGACGTGCTGCTGATAAGGACAACCATTTCGTCCATTTGTCAGAACTAAATTCCTTGCGACTTCTATCTATGGGGGCAGGCGAAAGACACAGTTTTCGTATTCAAATACTCCGGTTTCTACGCAATTTTCGGTAGAAGTGATCACATCAAACACACTCGATCGGGTATGGCAGCAGTTCAACTGCCACCTGTATGTGAGCAGGGGTGACCAAAGGTGAGTGAGTGTGGTGCACATCACACTTGGACAGTTGCCCTTTCGATCGAGACATATCGTGATTGTATAAGTTAGAAATACAGGAAATACACATCTATGAAATCTCACCATTCGTTAATGAATATGCTATATATTCCTTGAATATTTCAATGCTGATTTTTCAAACCCAATCTTGTTTACTGAAAGTATTCCATAAATAATTATACGTAAATGTAAACCAAAGAGTATACAGTAGATACATATTCTCAAAATAATATTTTTCAAATTAATAGAAATACATTAGTAATTCTTCTTAGGTGAAACTGAGTGTGGTTACGTAAAAAATTGAAGTATAGTTTATTACTTTACTATGATGTAGGAGTGAATTTATGATTTATTTATTTACTATTTTGAAGCGTGTAAATAATAATTAATAACTTAAATACATTTTCTATTGAACATATCGAAATTAATTATGGCAACCTCAAAACTAAACATGATTAAAAAAAAATTAAAAACTGTAGATTCAGATAATGTATGTATATTTAAAATTTTATAATCTTGCCTTTTTCTACTCAAATTTACAAGTAGTTTATCAATGGTAACAAATATGAATTTTATGAAAATGCCAATTTGCAATTGGTTATTTTAAATTAGCGCTTACAATAATGCGATAATCAGTTCCATGTGTATTATATGTTTAATGTAGAACACAATTTTGTATTTAACTTTAAATTATTTACAAACCACGAATAGTAATAAAATTCTAAGATCATTAAATGATTTTCCCATAAAACAGGACTTAATTATTATTGAATATAATTTTAAAAGGTGTGGAAAAATCTAAAAATTATTGATTCACATCTGCCATTTATGAAATAATTTTCTAATAGATGAAATTTTTTAATGTTTAAAACGAATAGGAACGTTTGAATTATGTATTTAATTTTAATAAATATTATTTATGACTAAACATCGAGGCTTATAAGATTGATATATCCCTATTTTATTATTTATATCGTTAAAAATGCTAGTTTTTAGTAATATTATGTTGAATTTATGTAATGTATAGGGTGATCTTGATTACAGAGTATATGTTTAGAGCTCTCTGTAGAAAAAATAATTGGGTAAATCTCTATCAAATTTTGCAAACATACTGTCCTGGGTATGCGGTTTCGATTTTCGGAAAAACTTTACTTCAAAATTTGACCGCTAGGGCGAAACTCGGAGCTGTTGTCCTGTAAAATCTTTACAGAATGGGAATAATATTTTAACAATTGTCAAATAAGTTACCTGTCAAATAATTGTAAAACAAAACATTTCACAATTATTTGACAGGTAAACTGTCATGGTGTTCACTTCTGATCATGTGTTACTGTTTTACTTTTCTAATCATTAGTTCTTCATTTTATATCTGTAATCATATATCTGTGTTTAAAATAAATATATTGCACTTTCGAAAATTTTTAAAAATTAACATTAAAGAGGTGGCGAGCGCAACATTTTACCCTATCGGCTGAATTTTAAAATAAAATTTCTTCGAAAACAGGATACTGCATATCGAGGACAGTATATACCTTGTATACCAAATTCGATTGAAATTCGCCAAAAACTTCTTTCTATAGAGAGCTCTGAATACCAACTTTCTAATTATAATTACTCTGTAGTACATTGTACATTTAATTATTTAAGGAAGCTGTTATTAAAAAAATTGAAAGATAAAAAGGGATAAATTAACTAAATTACTTTCCGTAAACATTTTCGGTTCTCTTCTTTATATGTAAGAAGAAATGATTAAAATAGTTCAACAAATGAGCGTTGCGAAATTAACATTCTTAACGGTGATTGGTTGATAAAATATAAAAGAGCAAAAATAGACATTTTAAATGAAAAATAAAAAGAGAAAAAAAAATGTTTATTTTTCTCTTTTATATTTCTATTTTCCCCTCTCTCTTTCAATTTTTTTTAAAAATATTCCAATTACTAAGCATTGAAATAGAAAAAAATTTAATACATTTTTAATATTGTTATTAATTATCAGTTTTAAAATCTAATTTATTTGAAGAATATTTTCTGTTTTTAGAAAAACATTTACATTTAATTTTTATTTTACAATTTTAATTTCTGTAATGATTTTATTTTCATCTCTTGAAGACAGGATTCACCTTGTGTATTTTTCCCTTATATTTAATTTATCTAAAGCAAATTTTGATGTTAATGTTAATGTAATAAAATTTTTAAAAAATCATCGCAAATCTATTAAGAGAAAAATTCACAATTTGAATAAAAAGTTTATTCCTAGTTTGTTAAACACGCGAAACGGGATGGGGAAATGAGTGCAATTGCAAACTCCTATCCTTAATCACTGTGATAAACACGACGACGGAGAAAAAACTTCCAGAAAATAAACAAATAAATAAATAAAAGAAGATGCGAAAAGGCAATCATTGATAAAAGGCGTCTGGACAGACGTCGTACCAATGCACTTATGGCACACCTCATTCGATAAAAAAAAGAAAAAAAAGTCTGTTCTCTGATGACTCAATTGCACTTTCGATGTTTGCATCCCTTCATCGTCTATTATTGTTTCTAATTATAAACTATAAAACTATAATAAAATTTGGAAACAGTAAATAAAACTCGAGACAGAATGCCGGAAGGTCCAAAAGTCACTTAACTGTATTTTTTTCTTAAATATTTCAGATGAAACTGTAAATAACCGTGGTGTTCATTATATTACTCATTTGTTCTTTTGGGAAAAATCATGAACCAAAGCATGATTTGATTTATTGTCTTCCTAGAGCAAATAAAGAAAGAGTATTCCAAATACACTGGAGTGTGAAACATAAACTGAATTTGTTAAAGCATTGTAATTTCCGAATTGAACGGAAAAGAAAAGGTTTTGTAAACTTATTAAATTATAAAATATACGAATAAACAGAAGGTTTTTATGATGTTTAACTCAAGAAAAGCTTTTTCCATTAACTGAATAACTGGAAAAAAATCTTTTTCAATGGCTAACTGGAGTAGAAGTCCACCATGGAGAAAAATTCTGTACAATTGTTAACTGAAGAAAAAGTCTATAACATAGACAAATAGTCTTTGCAATGGTTAACTGAGGAAAATATGTTTGTTGAATACTTCAAGAAACACTCCTAACAATGGTCAAATGAGATTTGGGTCACGTTGCATATAAATTAATATGAAATTGGAAATATGTTATAAATATTTTTCTCAAATAATTGATAATATTCGAAACAAACTTAAATTCAAAAAATAAAACTTTAATATATTCTTATAAAAAAAATATTAAGTTAATGGTATTTTGGGGTGCAAAGTTAATTAATAAAATTAAAATTGTGTTAGTCAGTTAATTAAGATTATTATTTTAAATATAAATTTAAAATAGAGTAAAATATGAAATTAATTTTTATTAGATTAATCTTACGTAAAAGTAATTAAGATAAAGATAATTATGTATCGTTACTGTATGAAATTGGAATATAAATAGGAAGTTGCTGATAAATATAATAAAATGTTATTTATATGTTTTAATTAGTTTTTTTAATTTTAATTATTATGTATGTATTTAATAAATTTTATTTAAAGTTAATATATATATATATATGCCTATATACAGTATNAGTTGATAAAACAGATTTTTAAACATCAGAATTTAATAGGAATAATTTTGAAAAATACATGTATATACATATATAAATATGTTTATGAGAATATAAAAGTGAATATTGGCATATAGATGTATCTTTAATTATATTAAAATTATAACATATTGCTCATTAATGAGATCTTCCATAAAACTGCTCGTTTATTCGTTTCAACCTTTACAATGAGTAAAACAGTAATTTACACGATTTTATTAAAATTTACTTTCAAACAATGATTACATATAGAATGGATCAAAAGTTAATTAACCGTCTTTAGTGTTTTTTGTATGTTCTGGTGAATATCACGACTAAGTACTAAAATAAGGCACCAATTTATTACTTACAATGGTTAACTGACTTTTGGTCCACCCTATATATATTCAAACATATTGACTTTTTGTTAATTCCGTACAGAAATAATTGTAAAATATATTTAATACTGTAACAAAGAAAACAATTTAATAATTTCATAAATAATTATGAAAAAAAAATTGTTTCTTTTTAATGTGAAATACAGTAAAACCTCCGAAGAACGGACACAAAAATGGCCGTTGTTTGAAGGTTATTTTGTACGCATTGAAAAATAATTCGCGACTGAGAGGTGCCCGTTATGGATGTTTGACTGTATTTACATATTGATGTACAAGAAATATATATGGTATAAGTGAGAAGAAACTATGTAAATATATTTATTTAAAATATTGTACAGTTCGATTATTTATTTAAAAAAACAATGCATTTTCTTCGTACAATATTTAAATAATAAATTAAAATACAAATTATTGTTAATTCAAATATGTAAATCTTCGTTTTGAAATTTGTACTTAACAATTTTCAATTGTTTTATTTGTAAATTAAATATTGATTTGTGTATATTTATATATATTAATATATGGAATTTAATATTCCAAAGGTTTAAATAAATAAATAAATATAATATAATATTTATGTAAGATTTCTTGTGTCAAGCAGCACAAATGTAAAAAAAAAAAAAATTATATATATATACATTATATATATACCTATGCACTAATTATAGATAATTACAGTTTTTAAAGATTTCTCGTTGTATATAATTGTAAATCCTTATGTTAAATAAATTAAATCTGTTTCATTAAATTCAAATTTTTAATTATTTTAGGCCCACCAGTGGCCGAATAAATCCACTGCAAACTGATAGTTGGTCGTGGATTCTCGTCTCGCCGACAGGCAGGACACGTGTTATTTTCCGGATTTTCTTCACCTTAGTTACACGTAAATAGAGGCATGTTTTTCATAAATGACCCCCTTGAAAGACTGCCCACATGACCTATAGCCGTACACGAATAAAACTAATCAATTACCAAATGAATGGCCGGAATCTTTATTGGAATATAAGGCTAAATAATTACAAAATAATGTGTCAGGAGGCGAGCTGCCGAGCTGCCATCGCTCGTTAAATGTAATTAATTCATTTATTATTGCATTTAACGAGAGATGGCAGCTCGGCAGCTCGCCTCCTGCCAAATTTCTAAGTAATTATTTAGCCTTATAGACCGATAAAGAATCCGGCTCTTCGTTTGGTATTTGTAATAAGTTAATTCGGGTTAATTGTATTTATTTTATTTGGCAAGTTTCAACGAAATAATTTTTATCAATAAGGAACCAATTAGTTTCAATTATTGCAATTAAATTTAATGATAATTAACAGTTTCAGATAGACTTTACATATAAAAGAACGTTTTTAATATAGTTTTATTTTGAAAATATTTATGTGTTTTAACTGATAATGAAGAAAAATAAAATAATTACTTAAGTGAAACCACATGAATTTTCTTTTTTTGAAATTATAAATTATAAAATTTCCAACACCATTTATCCCACCAGTTAACGAGCTCATAAAACCACTAAACTATTGTAGTTGGTCGTGACTTCCTGCTTCACCTAGAGTTTTCTAAAAAAATTGAATCTTTATAATAGTTAATTGAATTTTGGACCACCCAGTATTCTTTAAATCTCTAAAGTCCTTTCGTACCTATTTAATATCCAAAAAAAATTTTAATGCATAATTTTTCTGGGTCATAGAAGTAATATCAGTTTAATCCCTTGTGAAGTTCCTTGACGTTTGAATTTAATATTCTTCAGTTGAGTAAAATATTCACTTTTATCAAGTTATAAGCTCTTATTACTCACACGGGAAGGAGTTTAGAAAAAGTTAATGGAAATTTAAAATTCTCGTAACATATGCAATTACATTTTTATGCACATAAATATTAAGCTATTATTTATCAATTTTTTTCTTTTATCTTTAAAATAAGTATTTTGTGTACTTACAGATTTCTGACAACGTTCGTGTCATACATAAATATAGTCTGAATTTTCATCTCATTTGCTATTCCAATCTGTAATCCTTCTACGGTACAATTTCAGTTTGTCCTGGAGGTAAGAGAGATGAGGAAGTACAGGTAAAAACACTTGATAATTATATCTGATTTTTCACATGTTCTTCGATAAGATATTTGTATATCTGTCCTTCCACCACATATCTTTATACCTGTACTTTCTATGAGATATAGGTATCTGGTGTTTTATCAGATACTCAGTAACTAGAGACCGCGGTGCACCAGAGCGTTTTCATAATGGAGAAACCATCGTTCAATTTTTCAGAGTTGTGGCTATATTCATCTTACTGTGTCTATAAAATGGTCAGAAATGTCAATGTACGATTCTTTTTTAACTTTGGAAAGAAGCCCTTAATGCACCAAGCTTTTCACATCTAAAAAAAACGACACGACGTTACCTTCTCCGTGAATATATCAAAACAAAATTTTTTCTACACGATGATAATGCTGATTTCCATGCTTTATGGGTTTTACAAGTAACATCAAATTTCATCAGGATCCTTATAAATTATATCTTTAAGTACTTTGCACGTTTTCTTCGCGATGCTCGTCTCTTAAATTCCTCTAAATAATGTGAAAAAGAAAATTTTTTTATAAGTCGTCTTGAAGAATAACGTGCATAGAATTATGCAAAATTCTGTATACTTCAACTAGGTTCTGTATTGATTGTTATAGTCTTTTTTGGATCTTTTCGAGAACTCATTTCTTCGTTGCTTATCTAAGAAACGTCCTGTGTTTGTGGTATTCTTTAAAACGCTTATGCTATTCGTGTAATTTTGTGCGCGAGACGTGATTATCATGTGCTTTTCTAAGTTGATAAAACAGATTTTTAAACATCAGAATTTAATATCAATCCTCTGCTTGTGTTGCGTACTTTCAGGATTCTGATCGTACACATCTACATACTCCAACACTTTAACGTATTGTTGTAATTCATTCGAATACAGAAATCTACGGATTGTCGAGTAAGTACTAACATGTCCACAGGTAAGTTTTGTTTTATTCTACAGCAAATAATTGGAATGAATGGCATTGATTGGTGTTATAAGGGGACACAACACACAGGCATATGCCAATGGAACTTGTCTCTCAGGAAAAATTTCTATAAAAAAAAGACTCTATTTAGATATTAGATATGTGAAGAAAACCCGGAATACTCCATACGATCAGCCCGTTTAAGGTTCGAATCCGCGACCAACTGACACCGTGGTTGTTGCATTAAAGTATTATGAGTCTCAATTTTTACCATTAAATGACAGAGAGATCTAGAAACAATGGCACTGCAAAATATTTGACTCTTAAAATTAAATAGAATTATTGGTTTTTACTTTTCAATCAGAAAACAGCAAACTGTATTTTGTAGTTTTTAAAAATATAAATCTTAAAAATTCCGAATTATTTCCATAAAAATGTTTTCAATCGAAATTGAACTTATTTATTTTTTTAATCTTTTTTTATCTAGAAAAATTAAAAAATGAAATAAAAATAAACTTTCATGGAAATAAATACATTGTTAACGAACTTTTATTATTTTCTTCGAAGAAATATTTGTTAAAAAAGATATAAAAACACTGAAACAACTTGCAGCATTACTAATGAGGTACATGTAAAAAAAAAAAAAACGTTTAAATATTCATAAATTATTGTAAATCTTTCAAAAGTTTCTAAAAAATCTTTTATAAATTTCTTTAATATTTAATTTTAAAATTAAATATTTGTTTCTACACCCAAGCTTTGACACTAAAACAAGTAAGCTTATGACATTAAACTGAAGTGTCGTAAACCATAAGAGTTACACATATATTAATAGTTTAATATCCAAGCATGATCATTCGCAAATACACTAAGAAAGCCAACATATATGCTTTATCGAGGTGCGATAGATCGAGTTNGCTCCATCTGTTAGGATATTTTATTTTAAAATATTTTATATTATTGATTGTTGTAAAACGGCAAAATGCTTAATTTTGAGAGTAGGGAAGAGTTTTGTAAAAATTTCTATATGATAATAACTAGAAAAATCTTCATTAAGTTCGATCCCACTCGAGATATGAAACACGACTTCGTCTATCTTTTTACCCCCTCGATCCTTAACCACCGAAATTTATTAGTATCAATGTCCCTAATACACAATTCCCACTGAAAAATTATAGAAATTTTTGAAAAATGGCACACGAACTATTAAGCTTCAAAGTAGATGAACAAAATTGAGATTTCCCACCCACATCAATAGGGTATTTTTATTTCACATTTTCTCTACTGTAGACACTAAGACGGCCCTTTAATCAAGCCCATCATAGGTCTGGCCTAACGTCGAGATAGCAGAGTGGTAAGGGTCCGCCTACAAGATGGACCCAGAAATGTCGAACCCGTCTCTCATCAACAGGGCATTTTCCACCATATGACTGAGTTAGAAAACACCCCATGTGGGCTCGGCTAACTCAGTCTATGAGGGAAGTACTCTTGGTATCCACAGGGCGAAAAGAGTAAAAATGCCTTAAATGGTGAATTGGATTATTGAAATAAAGGAAACAACACGGGGGTGATGTGTCAAAAGGGATGCCTGGAAAGAACCTTTTTGACATTGCCCTCAAAACTCTCTATGGGGAAACTGGTTCCTATTTGGGTGTTACACATGTAAAATTGACCTCAAAAAAAAAAAAACTGCACGTGGCCAACCATTTAGGATGTTACATATATTACATATTACAGAGTTGACTGTAATATATGTAACATCATTTAGAATGATGTTACATATATTATAGTCAACTCTGTGAACTACGGACACTAGAAGGAATATGAAAAATGGCCGTTATTTAGAGATTATTTCTTACGTTATTAGAGGTTTGACTATATTTTATTAATTTTATTATTTAATGAAGAAAAATGACCTTTTACTGTAAAATAAAACATAATTGTGTGTGATAATATAATATGTTTCTACTTTGAAAAAGTATCAACAAGATGTTAGATGGCAGTCTAACACTCTGGGCATCCGGGATCGAATCCGGCGTCGAAAAATTCCAGGAGTTTTCCCTAAGATAGTCCGTCCCGAATAAGTAAGGCCCCTATCATTCACCATTTGTGTATTGTGGGCTTGAAATAAAAGACCCTCTTAGAAATAGAAGAACCAGAAATTTCTAAAGGGCTACCGAAAGGAAACAAGGTGCCTTAGAAAACGTTTTACTCGGCCTTACTCGGAAAAAAATCCCAGAAGGATGTTACAACTGCACCCTTCACACACACCCTTGCCTCTTTGTGGTTTCAGGGGATAAAGTTGTCAAAAGAAAGCCCATCGAAATGAATTAAAATTAAAAGTATGGTAAATGAAGATCAACAATATTTACTAATTTAAAACATTTTAAAAGTAATAATTATATTAAAAAAATAAAACAGTAACTTTTCTTATAAAAATATTTGAAAAATTAATCTGTAAATTTATTTTGAAACTTCGTTTTGATTTTCTTTAAAGGATTACATTTTCTTATATGTTTTCCATCCTGTAGGCACTGATAGAGCCTTTTTTACAGGTCCATCCTTGGCTTTGAAAAACCCTCTTTGTGCAGGAATCCTGTCCCACGTCACCCGACCCCGTATTGTGGGCCCGACATAACTGGAGCATATATGCTATACCTGAAAATTTTCTGTGATTTATTCTGATCTATTCAGATTCGATCCCGGAACCTCATTACTCGGCAATCACTTTGACTGAATTGCTAGAGCAAATAAATAATGAAGGTAATTGCGAAGAAATAATAGAAGTATTATCATTTTACACAAAACAAATTACAGGTTACAAATATGAAATTTATATACCGATATAATTCATTTCGTTCATACAAGTATTTGCAATTTGAGTATATTCAAATTGTATTACTAACGTTGAATAGAGAATAAATGAAACAAATATAGAAGAATCTATGATAAATTTTATTAAATATAAGAAATAAAAACGATGGTGACAGACAGTGTGAGCATATCAACGTTAAAAGTTATTGTTTAGAGTATTAGATAGAAGACGGTTAATAGCTCAGGCACAAGTTAAATTATTAATGATTAAATTATTCCATTTATACAATTATATAATACTGTATTTAATTTTATAATTAATATATATATATATATANGTAAAAAGCAAAATAAATAATAATGATAATAATAATAATAATAGGGGTGCCGTGAATTTTTTTTAATAATTTCAAGTGTGCCACCTGACAAAAAAGTTTGAGAAACACTGCTTTAGACCAACTGATAACACGCTACTGATCTACTTGATTTACTTGTCTTCTACTTTTAAAAGGCAGAAGACAAGTAAATTTAGTTCAAACAAGTGTAATTATTTTTTTCTGAAAAAAATAATAATAATTATATTAAAAATTTCTACTCTCGGAAAATTTCTTCAAAAGAATTCGTTTTTAAATTATCACAGCATTAAAATGATATCGTTAAATTGATTTATTATTTTCTTAATATTACTGTCATTTCCTTAATAGCGATATTCAATTACATTAGTAACAGGTAAAGTAGTAATTTAACACCTAATTTTTTTATCACTATCAATTTAGTACATCTACGCATCCTTATCTGGAAAATTCCTTCCAGAATATCTTGTAATGCTCTCCATATATACATAAATTTCTCGCTATAAGTACAGGGTGGCCCAAAAGTCAATAAACAATATCATAAAGAATAAATTATAATTGCAATTTTGTAACATAAAAATGCATTGTTCTAAACTTAGTTTATGATGAATATTTTCTGGAGTACGCGTAATACGTCAAAAGACATGGTTAACCGACTTTTGGGACACCATGAAACTGGACAAATTACTACATTTTCTATCTTTATTTTATTATTAAAGCAATATGTTATATTTTATCTTCTGTATTTAAGAATAAATTTTTTTATTTGCTAGTCGAACCTCCAATTACGGCCACCTCCCAACAGCGGTCATTACTAAACGGCAGTCAATTTTTCAGAGACGTTTTCCTTTTTAATAACCTCTAAACAACGGACATTTTTTAACAACAGCTCTTTTCATGTCCCCGTCAGTGTCCGTTGTTCAGAAATTGACTGTATTTTAAATATGAAATAAGTTTAAAATATATTACAATTTACATGTGTAAATGAAATAATTTTTTAATTTTTAAAATAGTAAAATTAATATATATTTTTACAGTTAAACAACTTTAAAATGACACGAAATTGTTAAATACAATCAAACCTGTTAACGACGGCCACTAACGAAACATAAAAGATTCCATCGTTTGGAAGGTTATTCAGTATGCAGTTTTGTTCAAAAGTTCCTGAGAAAATCGTCACTGCTTAGAAGTGGTCGTTGTTGATAGGTTGGTCCTTATTGCAGGTTCGATTAAACTATAAAGACAGAAAAATTATAAAAACAAAAATGTATGGGGAAAGATAAGAGAGAAGTGAAGTGACGTAAAGTGAAGTGAATTAAAGACGATAGTGAAGTGAAAAACACAAGAAAAGAAAGCAAAGACGAAAGAAGAAAGATAAGTGCAACACAAAGACAAATGACTTTGTCTGTTACATGTAATTCGTTCTTTTTTTAGATGAAAGTTGTACCTGGTAAACCATCGAGTGATCGATGAGAAATGTAAGAAATTTGCCATACAGGTAGTTCGACAGTTTCGTTACTTTACTTAAAAGTTCAATAAAATATGAAGTGAATCAAAAGTTAGTTTATTGTGTTTAATTTCTTGATTTCTACTTAAATTTTTAAATATCGATTTCTTAAAATGTTGTCATTTGTGTAGAGAACAAGAAAGAGCAATATTGGTAATGTTTGTAATTTATATAGTAAAGCGAACCCCCAAACAATGGACACAAAAGTAGATCATTAGTGACGGTTGCTTAGAGATTTGATTGTGTTTGAAGAAACGGTTAATCGAGTTTTGGAACTATAATAAGATAATTAGAAGCGCAACGTGCCTCAAAATACACTTATCTATCCTTATTTGTAGTCTTATTCAAATACTTATAAACTTATGGCACCACGATTAACACTAGTGAACACAGGTAGTTTAGTTTGTCGCGGGTTTGTACGAGACCAACAGGTTAGTTATGTGGAATTTTCTGGGTGTTCTTTATGAAATAGGAGCCAGTTTCCCATTTGAACCCTACCTGTGCAGCACAACCCCTTTGGATTTAAGGACGATTACCTTTTGGGTAGAGGGTGATCGTCCTTTTATACCGTTAACTCAATCTAATCTAATTACCTCACAACGCGTGCATAGGGATTTAATAGTGATATTTTGTATTATTTCTTCACTTTTATTTATTAAAGAGAATAGGATTTAATTGTGCCACGGTTTCGAATCAAATCTTCTTTAACCCATGTTATCAGATACTTATGCCATGCGGTTAATCTTACCTCATGCAAAGAAATAGTTATCGCTTATATTCTTACATAATTTACATTGATTATGTTTACTTTTAACATTTTAACCATTTTCATTTTTCAAATCGTCTGGGGCCAAAATGAAACAATTATATCTGGCACGGGTCCATATTTATGAATTTTTCTATCGAACAGAATTTTATTCGATTATTTCTGTACATAAAATTGAAAAAAAATATGAATAAATAAATTCCAAAATTGTTAAAAATTCATTGTATTATCTTAATAAAGTAGATTTATTTCAATTTTTACTTATATACTCTTTAAATTATTCAAAGTTAATAAAACTTTTTCAATAGAAAATAAGTATAGAAGCGAGTGAAAGTATTGATTTCAGTTCATAAAGAAAAAATTAAGTTTAGATAATTCTATAAATATATTTAAAATAATGTTCTGCAGAATTAATTAATAAAATATAAAAAAATATTCAAAAAATGAATATTTTAGAAATTATGAATGAATTCTTCAACATTTTAATTTAACGAAATATTTATTAAATTTAATTTAAAATAGTCGAAATTTCATATCAAGTCTGTGAAATTGGAATTTCTATTGAAAGTTGTTTTCTTTACCCACTCCGTGGGCACAAACTTAGCCTTTTTTCCATACCAATCGTGGGTTCAGACGATGAGGATTGTAAAATAGTATGATTAGCGGGCTTAAGCCCACTACCCATACAATTCATGCAATTGTCCATGTGTAGAATTAATGGTAGATTGCTTGGAATAAATGGTATGTCTTGGCAGATTATCCGTGTGTAAGATTAGTGAACTAACCCCCACTAATTTTATACATTGGCAATCTACCAAAGGAGAAATATCTCTCAGGAAAACTTTCAGGGAAATAGCACCCGATAGAGTGTTAGAAACGTGGAAATACCGAGAAAAATCTACCCGTTGACAAGATACGAACCCATGACAACTACCAGTGCTCATTGCTACTAGTGTACAGTTCAGGAGTGAGAGTGAGGGTTGGAGATGTCAAAAATAGTAATATTTTCTATTTATAATTCATTATTTACAATTTTTTTTTAAATTCTGACACTTATTACCGCTTTATTAATGTTTAATAATAGATTTCTAGTGTGTAAATACTTTTCTTCATGTAATATTAAAATCGAATTTTGTTTGAAAACTAATTTTTACTCTGTTTATATTGAATTTAAATATTTAAACATTGAATTTATTATTTCTCTTACGACAAAAAATAATTTATAATTTTCTACTTAAATATTCAATTTAGATCCAAAATGATGATTTTATTTGAATTTTAAATTATATCGAAATAATTTTATAAAATATAAATATATTACGACGAAAGAGTGTGTCCCTGGAGTAATAATAACTAAGTAAATAAATATTTATACATTTGGGATCATATAGACATCATGGTACAAGACATGCACATTATTTTATAGTGACATATACAAATTAATGAATTAATTTGAATATTGTATGGAATTTATAATATTCTGGTTGCTTGTTCGACCGTAACAAATGGGTTAAATGACTTTTGGGAATCTTTTCTTATATAGTAAATCTTGTAAATAAATTATATACACTGTTTGTGTTATTAATGTAGTGTCTTCAGAATGCAAAGAGGGTCCTTCAGAAGTCTCTCTACTGATTCTGTAAACATTTGAAGTCTATATAATTTTAAAAAACAAGTATCTTATATAAAATAGATGATGAATTATAGTGGAAGTTCGATAATCCGGCAGCCAATATCCTGAAACCTGTGAAAATATTAAATAAGCTAAGATCAATAGAATAAGGAATAACAACACGAGGGCGATCTGTGAAGGAGCTACCAACATGGTTGACTTTCTATGGGAAATTGGTCACTATTTAGACGTTAAACACGTGAAGTAATTTCGGAAAACTCAACGTGACTTACGGAAAATTGGCTTCCATTTAACTGATAATTAAACACGTAAAGAATACGAGGAAAACTCCAGGCGGTGAAGTTTGAATTTGCACTCAACTACCAGTGCTTATTGTTTATCCACTCGGCCACTTATGGAGCGAATTAAAAGATAATTTTTTTAAAAAATACAAATTTATGTTTCATAATATAAAAATAGTAAAAAAATGTGCCTTAAATTTTAAAACATATTTTTACTTCATCTATTTAAAATAATTTATAAAAATTTCTTTAATTATGCTTCATCGCTCCATTTCACTAATTAGATTATTTCTGCTTTTTTGATTTTTAATTAACGAAGATTTATAATTTTACATAAATGATTTTTTAATAAATTGGCTCGTCTAAAGAACTAAATGAAATAATTTTTTTCTTCTTCTTCGTTTCCTCCCTCTTACAAGAATTTCTAATCATATGTTTTTCTACATTCATAATAACTACAAGTGGTATTTTTAGTTAATGGAGTTCGCAAAC
Source organism: Centruroides sculpturatus (assembly GCF_000671375.1). Classification (NCBI taxonomy): domain Eukaryota; kingdom Metazoa; phylum Arthropoda; class Arachnida; order Scorpiones; family Buthidae; genus Centruroides; species Centruroides sculpturatus. The sequence goes on from NW_019384831.1 coordinate 392,975, forward strand.
TTATTTTTTTTAATTGAAATTATTTAAATAATTTCAATAATTATCAGGAGGATTTTTAAAAAGTATTGATGAAGATATCTTTTACATACTCGACTGTATATTAAATCTAAACCAGCAACAACAACACCTGTAAAAAGCGGCCATTTTTATGTTTCTGTCAGTGGCCGTTATTTAAAGGTTAAACTGTAATATATTATAGAAGAATTCCCACTATATGCAAGGTGATACAAAAGTACCCATAGAAAGAAGACTTCTGAAAGAAGATGCAGGTGATGCATGCGTGCTCAAAATATTAGACTTGTTAACATGCATACACCATGAGGAAGAAAAGAGCATTCCTATGTGCATTTACTGTAAATTTTAGAAGATTTTTACATGCTCATAGATATTTCTGTTGAGATTTTTAGAGAGGATACGCGGCTTACTGGTAAGAAGCAGTGATGAGAACGATGATGATCATGAACTAATAAACAAATGAAATATGTAGTTTATAATTCCATTACACCTCTCCATGATTCATGCCTCTCCAAAGGGCTGGCCACGTGGAGTTTTCCAGGTTTTCTTCACATTTGTAAAACAAATACAAACCAATTTCCGTTAGAAATTTTTCTCTGGATGCATACCCTACTCGGCAGATTGCCCAAGTGTTGTCTTCACATCTACAAACAAATCAGGCTTTATGGTAGCCTGCACATTCTGCAGGGTCCTTCAAAGTAACTATAAAAACTTTTGTCTTTCTGTAAACACTTTGAGGGTTTACAAGTGTATGGAGACGTGTTAATATAAATTTATCCTTTGTGTTAAATTCTGTTTTAAAAATTTATAATTTTAATTAATTATCAAAAATTAAATATCACTAATTTTTTACCTATTGTTCATTACAAATCAAGAAAAACTTAAAATATAAATCTTTTTGTTTCTATAGAATTTAATTCATAAAATACATGAGATTTATTTCGCTCGTATTAACATTAGAAACAATTTAAATTTATTTTTTAAATTAAATTTTTAAAGCAGAAATAATAACACTTCAACAATGTTTAGTAAAGTTTAATTCATTTCTGGCATTCACAGAAAATGTTACACAAATATCCTTTCACCCTTGAAAGACAAATCTCACTTAATTCACATCATTCGTCTTCATCTTCACAATTTACTTCCTGTATCATTCATACGATGTTTTTCCTGCAGGAAACACGTTTTTCTATTATTTTTTTTTTGTTTTCCTCTATTTTATTATTTATTGTTAAATGAATACGAAAATCAAAAACTGTGTAAAATGTAATAAATCATTGTATTTAAGTAAAACACAATTAAAATATAATTACTATCAATTAATAACACTTTAAATTGTTTAATTGCGATTTATTAAGTCTAAAAATGTTTCAAAAATACTTTTACATCAGGGGCACAGGGAGGCTAGGCCTTCCTCTAACACGTGGCATTCGTATGTACAGTACACACGTATAACACCAGTAGAATGTAGTACTCATTTATATGTAAATTCAGTTAGAGATGTCCCATAAAAGGCATAATTTTTGAATGCATAATGGAACGAGTTCTTTGTGTGCGTAAAAAAATATATAATTTTCTCTCTGCTTTAATAAAAATAATATGTCAATTCGTATGAAATAAGTGGTAAGTTGCAACAATAATGCAACAATCAGAAAATCATACTTGTAATTAAATATCTGATGTGAAAACGAAATATCATGTCGGTATATTCATTAATTTCACACGAATAATACGAGGTTCAATCCGGTTTAAACGAAAACAGCGGTAGAACAGATATAAAAAATCTCTGAAAAATACACAACGGCCGAATAATAAAACATACAAGTGATTATAATTTACTGTAGATACAGTAAAATCTGTCTAAAACGAACGTTATACGAAGTGAAAATCAGCTTACAAAAACTAATAAATTTTGAAATTATATATATTTTTATTTAAAATACTATTATAAATCTTACACCTGTCTAAGACGGAAAAAGACTTTTTGAATATCAATTGTACAAGTTCTTTATCAGCTAAATTTTAAATCATAATTTAAAAATCTGTCGTAAGTGCATTGGGTTTTACTCAGTTTATATTACCTCTTCTTTCCTGAATCAATAAAAATCCGAATGGAAACATGCAAAAACGAAACATTCTGAAATATAGCCTGGCATTCCGTTTTAAACAGATTTTACTGTATATTGAAAAAATCAAATTTATTAACGTATGAGACTGAAACTTGAAGTTAAAGATAAAATATTTAGCAATTTAACAATACCTAATAACACCTAACGTTAGGTTTTGTTACATACAATTCTTCTTGTACCTGTATAAAACAAATTCAGTTTATGTTATATACAGATTAGACCGTTCAAAAACATTACTAAACAAAACATGCTTATAGGGAAACTTAATTTAAATTCCTCATATAGTAAGCTGTAAAATGTACGACATGTCGGGGAAAAAGGGGAGTTCTGGTGAATGTTCTTGGAACAAACGTTAATTAAGTCGTAAAATCGAAGGATTTCTTGAGACATAAATTCAGACAGGAGGCGCACAAAGTTGTATATGTGATCTCGTGTAATTTATCACATTAATAAAGAGTATTATTAAAATTAAATAAAATTATACAATTCTTTGAACACGGAAAGTATTTAAAAAAGTGAGATTTGATTTAATTTTTTCGAGAATTTATGCATTAAGTCAATACAATTAACTTCTGTATTTAAATAATATATTTTTTTCTCATAAATTTAAATTAATTAAATAATTGTTTTCATTTCTTAATTAGAATTAAGAAATCACAGAGTTATAATTGAATTCTGTGAAAACGATTTCAATCGATTACTCGATCGATTTCAATCGATAAAATAATCGCTCACCAACACAAAATCTTACAACTATCGCCATCTAGTAACGATTATCTAAAGTTCGTTATGTATTTGAAATTATTATTATTAGAGGCAATTTTTGACCAATGATGCAAAATTGTCTATTTACGTGTCTCTACCATGTTGTATAGTTAGATCAGGGGTCGTCAAAGTGGTCGATATGGACCCCCAGGGGTCGATGCAACATCATTGGAGGGTCGATGCTGCTAGGGGGTCACAACCTTTTTTTTTATTTTGCTTAGACAGAGACCACAACCCACAACGTTTTTTTTTTTCGCTCATACATATACACTTGTAATAAAACTTTACGGTGGGGGTCAATGTGAGGCTTTGGAAAGTGATTGGGGGTCGACGGTTAAAAAAGTTTGGCGACTCCTGAGTTTGATGAATATTTCGTGTTTGTTGTCCAATAATAAATGCGGCAATACAAATAACTTTCAAACCTGAACAATGTTGCTTCTGGTCGGCTTCAATTCACATTTACAGATTTTTGAGGAAAATCTTTTGGCAGGATGTTTTGAAAATGAATCTCTCTACAATGAAAAACAAGAATGACACGAAAGAAATGCTCAAACTAAACAAATGCATCATATAAATCATATAAGTCTACTCTAACCCATGCTCTAACGTTGCTTCCCGTTTCGTCGTCTTCTGCTTCGAGTATTCCCATTGAATTTACCCACAAAAACGTTTATATCTAAAATATTTTTTTCACTCGCAACATTTCTTTGAGGGAAAGCATTCCTTTAACCATTGAATGGGTTCAAACTTTTCAGTTTGTTCATTTGAAGCACCCATTATCGAATATTCTGGTTACTACAAAGAGATATTCGATGACGATCACTTTTTACAGCTGTTTTCCCCTTATCATCTGACAACAACGATTAACCAACTCTTAAACACCCATGCGAAATTTCCTTCCTTAATTAACAGTTTGAAGTGCGAGCGGTGAATCATTTTCCCATGATTTTCAAAAGCAGTTAACCATCTTAATAATGAGCACTTATGATAATCCCACCATCTTTCATGGTGGGATTATCATAAGTTTAAACCAGAATTAGACTAGTTGCAACTAATTATGACATTGTGATAAAGACAGATAGATAACCAGTATTAGGTAGGCAGTAGCTACTCTCTAAACAGCTGTAACTCATGTTTGACATGATTAAAACTGAAAATTCAATAGAAGTTTTAAATATTCTTTCGAGAAACATACATGTTTTACTATCAGGAATAACCGTCATTACATAATTTTCTCTAAGATTGCTGCGATGTCGATAGGGTATTGCATTATTTCTTGCAACACTAATTTTTCATATAAGACTCAATTTTTTAGCTGCAAAATAAAACAGGCTTCAGTGAACTTATTTTTAGTATCTTCTAGTATTTCAGTGAACAAGCTACTTGCAATTGAACAACGCCTCATTCTGGAAGTTAAAATTTCTTTCTCAATAAGGACTTAAAAGTCTTCAAATGTAGTGGAACTTGAAAAATATCGTATAAGCTGCATTCGTTTCAATGCGTTTCATTCCTAAATCTTTACTTAGCTTTGTACTTGACATTCCTAAAAGTAACTGTGTTAATGTAAATTGGTCACCAAATAAAAATCTTATCCTTTCATTTTCAAATTATTTTAGCTCCATTGCATTTGCATTTATAAGCATTATACAACTCAAAATAGAACGAAAAAAAAATTACACAGAACTAAATTGATGATAAATAATAGGAATAATCGTTTCCAAGTTACATTCATTACGAGTTCAAGACGAATTTACATTCAGTAGGTTCCTATCTTATTTGAAGCAAGTCTCATGGGATTTTTTGTTTTCGCACAATTACAATTGGTGTTTTTAAATTACGCAGTCACCTGACAAGTTATTCAGTAGTGCTACTAAGTTAGTCGCTTTATACAAAATATTTACTTTAATTGTTCAGAATATAGAAAGGTAATATTATAATAGTTTCAAATCAATAATGATTATACACAACATTTCCAGAATGAATATACTACGTACAGTACATCGTACATAACTTTAATAGCATTATACCAACATTAGTTACTGTGAGAATTCGAGCTCTAGCGTGAATTTTCCAGCTTCGATAAAATTTTCTCATCGTTGTTTTTCTGGTTCTCTGTCACTTCGGGGAGTGACCTTTTGGCCCTTCCGGAGGTGGGAGAAAAACACAATCCGCACATTTATTACTTTGACCGATTTTAACGACGGTAAAAACGATCGAATAACCCATCAAACGAACAATCATTAATAAGGTTGCAATGCATATCCTAACCTTAGTCACCTCCAACAATTTATTCTGTCAGTTTGACAACTGTTATCAAATTTATGAGTTAGAAAAAATAACAAGACGGGATACCAAAAGTAATAATTCTACCGAAATGGCTATACTAATTGACAAAAATCAAAACTTTCCCTGTCCAGTCGAACATACACGGGATTGCACCAGAATGTACTCCGAACTTTTCTCCCCTCTGAACGGGAATAATAAGAGGTCGCACTTGGGGCGAACAGCCGAAGAGGACCCGTCAGATGATCACCTTCGGCAGACGGCCCGAGAGGACCCCCCCAGGAAATCCCACAGCGGACATCTCCATGCAGACCTCAGCCGATCTGGGGAGAGTTCGTAAGCAACGCCCATACTGCGAGATCGGGACCACGAGAGGTATTTGATCTAAATTTGATCCTCGCTCTTTCGTTCCTTGTCTCTCTCTTTGATATAGATTACTTTAGGATAGTTGAATTTCGTAGGATAGTATATTTTATAGAGCTAGAACTTAGACAACTAATCGACGAGCGTATATTCCTTGTCGCGATATAGAATAATTTTGAGTAATCCCTTTTTGTAGCATTTCACTTTGTACGCGTATGTGTAGATAGTAGTGTTGTAACGAATAGTATATTCGGCCTGAGGCCGAATACCGAATATTCGGCCAAACTATTCGGCTTGATTAACGCACGTATGAAAATTTTCGCGCAAACCGCATTATGNTACAACATACTGCAATATATTATTATAAATCACTTCAATTTTATTTAAATTGAATACAGTTATACCTATATTAGTAAATACATTTGAATACATTGAATAAAAAAATACATTTAGCCAATATTGTTACAAATCAGTTTCATTATATTCGGATATCTTGAACATATTAATCATATAAAGATAATTCATATTCTTAGACTTCATTGCTGTCGTTGTTTTGATTTTCACGCAAATTATCAATTCTGCGTTCTTCCTTTCTATCCACTTTTTTCTTCTTACAGAAAAAATCAATTATTTTATTAATAAGATAATTCAAAGGTGTTTCCACAAATAAATGCATGAGTAACGACGCTATCAAAGTTAGGCACATCACCATTAGGAACAACATCCACTAAAAAAGAAAAAAATATGCATTAATTAAAAAAATGAAATTTCAAATTTATTAAATAACAATATCTTTTATTCTTAAATACATTTTATGATGTTATTTATGTTTTAAAAACTTACATTTAAACTTCGATGTAACGCTTTCGTATATAATGCCAAAAATTATTTCTGTATTTATACACATCCTTATGTTATATATTTATATCAGGTCACATCAAAAATAAGAAAGTCCCCCCATATTCCCCTTATCATGTAAGGACACGGTTGCCTGATCCTTACTTAACCTTATATGAAAGAAGTTTAACATGTAAGTTTTCTGGGCGTAGAAATTTACTAAATTTTATTTACTCGTGACAATATATAAAAGCAAAATTTCCACACCACCTGAATAAGTTTTCTGTATATTTCTAATTTTCAAACATTCATTTTTTTCTCACTTACTTATCAAATAATGTTAAATAAAAAAGGCAGGACTGTACAGAATAAGGGTCTCTAAGAGGAATTAAACCTGTACGGTAACTTAAAAATATTGTAACGTTTACAACTATTTATTTCGCAACATAGAAGAAAATATTATTCTGGAGTAGATTGATCTATTATATAACGAATTTGGAAAACTTTTCAGATAGTACAAACCATAATTCAGTCAAAGTCTTAGAATAATGGACAGCATTTACTGCTGATTTTGCTTTTAAATACATTCGAGAAATGTGCTCGTATTATTTGAACCAATATCACATCATATCCATAATTCTCTATGAGCCTATCATCAATTTCACTTTCGATAAACCAGGTGTCTGAACATATAATATAACTGGTTTCATCTTTACCATACTAAGTCGATCAAGCCGTTTTTATTTCATCGGTAATGTAAGCCAACTTTCCCATCTATCCAAAAGCGCCTAAACAAGAAGTCATTTTTCGTATTAATTATTAACAAAATTTCACTATAATAATGTGTTTATACATTATCGGCTCTGTTAACTATAGCAGAGGAAAAACTATGGCAATCGGTCAAACAAAGAGCCTCCAAGATTTTAACATTTCCGGACACAGTGACCTCGATACATCGAAAAATATAAATCATTCAAAAGATTTTTTGTATGTATGTATGTGGGAAGGGAACCATTTTGATTACCCTTATTAAAGTTCGTGTGCTTTAAGTCGAAATTTTTAAAAATTTTTACAGGGATAATTATTATTACGGTAGTCATGCTATTCAACATCTGTGGTTAAAAATACCGAAAGTAGAAAAATAAAGAGAGATTGTATGTCTTATCTCGAGTAGAATCCGGCATTATGACAATTTCATCGTTATTAGCATTTACAATTTTTTATAAAACCCATCTTTATGTTGAAAATTATGTTTTTGCCATTTTATAATAATTAAAGATATCGAGTCTTAGTATTAAAACACAATAAGATGACACCACATTTGTAGTTTTAAATGTTTCCGAAAAAGTTAATAGACTCTTCGCTGAATCTTTATTATTTATTTTTTAAAAATGTTAACTAAATACAACTAGCGAATGGCTAACATTTACTAGTTGTACTTTCACGCATTCTTAATACGGTAAATTATGTACCGAACATATTCATGTATACATAACGTAATACGTAATATGCACATGCATGAAATTACCACCAGCTACTGGAGTAGAATCATTATACATGTAGTATTTGGGATACTTTCTATCTTGTAGGAGATAAGTACATTTTCTTTAATGCCATCACGAGAATTGGCCATGTAAATTTTCTGTGGATCTCCGACTGCCAGCTCTTTCATCTTGTATCCTCCAATCTTATATTTGACATGCTCTTTCATCTTATATCCTCCAAAGTGATATTAGTCCTCCGTTTTTACAACTTAAGTGAAACGACTACAATCTTAGCAAATATCACGACAGAGATTTCTGCTAGAGATTTGGTAAGTGAATTATATAAAAGAAGAAACTGCTAATTAGCGATAAAGTTGTTATACAATTATAAAAAATATAATTAATTTGAATATTTTTAGTATAAAGTTAGCAAATTTATAGCTCATGTATCATAATTCAAAAATGAAATTTCAAAAGAAAAAATATCACGCGATGTACTGAGTCATAAGATGTATTTTGTCGACAGTCCTATGGCAAGGAGGTTGACATGTCAAACTAATTTTCCATTCAGTTTATGTAGTGGTTTTTCAGGCCCATCAGAACGCCACTTTTGTACGCATAGCCAAGTCATGATGGGTATGACAAAATTTTCATAGAATAAAACGAGTGAAAAAATGCAAAAATCTCGAAATAATTGCAGAAAAACACAAGAACATATTTTATCCATATTCTTGCAGTATGGACAAAATTTTTGCTTTACAGCCTGTTATAACGGCGTTTTAATTTAGATAAATAAATTCTAAAGATTTTTGCAAACGTAGAACAAAGAACGTAGAACATAGGACTAAAACTTGAAATTGAATAAAGTGTAAATATGACAAGAGGTGCTGTTCACTAGTAATTTGAAGAGGTACAAATATTTCGAAATTTTGGTTNTATTAAAACACAATAAGATGACACCACATTTGTAGTTTTAAATGTTTCCGAAAAAGTTAATAGACTCTTCGCTGAATCTTTATTATTTATTTTTTCTTATTAAACTAATCTTACCAGAGTTATTGCTGATGCGTAAAGACCTTTCCGTAAATGATTATGAATATACATTAAAACTAGTATATGAAGCATGTAGATCCAAATAATTAATTTATCCAACATACAAAATATTCGCAATGAAAAAATTCGATTATAGATACCTGTAATAAAATCATGCTATTAATATAAAATAAGCAATCAATTTAAAAATAGAATACTTAAACAATAACTAAATTTTATGTGAAATTGCTTCAAAATTCATTTACTTACCACCGTATCCCGTAATGCAGGCAACAGAAATCCATGTCGTAGCCACAGTAAAAGCAAATGGCGATAACGTGTGATGTAAATATACTATAGTGTCGTTTGGTGATGTTTCTCTTTTATAACCGTGCAATCCAAATATTGCCAGCATTATCAATATAATAGTTCCGATCCAAAATACCAGAAGGGTTTTCTGTAATGTCATTTAAAACTGTTTCAAACCACCAAATATTACTATTAGGATAAAAATAGAGAAATATAAGATTTTTTATAAGGCTACGTAAATATACAGAGAGTAGAGAGAAAGGGAAGTTAGAGTGTTAAGAGTGTTAAGTACAGGTAACTTTTGCTTAACTCGGAATTTGATTTACGTTCGAAATTAATTGTGGCAATCCCTTTCAATATGCATTAGAAGTAAGAATTTGCCCAATGCCCTTTTATTGCGCGTATGTTTTCTTTTATTCTTGTTCCCAATGTCCTTTTTGTTTCACATACATAAGTTTTGAGTGGATCACAATTACAATTAAATAAATAAACTATTTTTTTCTTCCATTAAATTAAAGGGAATTAGCAAACTCTGCTGTAGCAAAACATTGTAATAATTATGGTTGCCAAATAAATATAAATACAATAAAAATTAAAAAGTAAGAGTCTAATAATTACAAAAGACAATTATGTGAACATATAAACACAAAGAAAGAAAGAGAATAAATAATAATTTAGGAAAAATAATCCACCAATCCTGGGACACCATACTTCATGACGTTCACAAAAAGCAAAGCCTATAAATGATTGATAGAATCACCTTATCTTAATGTCCTTAGCTAACGTCAAATAGAACCTTGATCTAAGTTACAATATCAATTAATACTTGTAATAATTTTAAGTTTTTAAAAATTAACGATTTATTTTATTTATACAAAAAATGCAATTATGTAAATTTGTAATTTTTGGAAATGTAATCCAATTGTACATGATATTAGGACACGTGTTTACTGCAAGTTCTTATAAAATAAATTCTCAACAATAAAATATATATATTTTTAATTAATATACAATATATTTCATTTATTGTAGTAATACTGCTGATCAGGTGCGTGTTAGCCCGAAACACATTTAAGTGTACAGAAAAAGTTACTACTGCAGGTGATTTAATAAAGAAAATTTGTTTCTTCTGAACTAACTCTCATTATTGTGTCAATTTTTAAAAAGCAGTGTAAAGTTTTATTAATCAATAATATCCAAGTAGAGAATTAAAAATCAATTAGAAATAAGGACTGTAAGGCAATTATAATGAAAAAGAACATCTTGTTTTATTTACTGTTTTTAAAATAAATTGACATTGAATTGTTATTTGTATTATTTGTTTATTTTTAATTTATACTTTTTGGCTTTAAATCACTACTTTTAGTGTTAGTAGCCCGCTGCCAAAAATTTCAAAAGCAGGTCGCCCGTAGTTGTTAAAACATTGGCCACCCGTGTTTTAGACTAATGATAAAGGATTTCTTAACTATCACTACACCATTATTCTGTTTACTGAGAATCAATCAAAAGTTTATCTGGAGAGGCTATTAAATTGGCTATTGGAGAACTACGTCTTTACATATATAGCAAAAAGTTTACAGCTATAACTGAACACCACAGTTTCGTTGGGCTAATGCTCTTAAAAGACGCAAATAGTCAGTGTATATGGTCGTTAAGCCTTCATTGTTACGACTTTGATGTAGTGTACAAATAATATTCTAACCTAACCTAACCTAACCAAAGTTAACTAATTACAAACACTTGGCTGTTTGATTAAATGAAATTTGTAAAATTGTATGCATTTCTTTAAAAATACTTACACGAGCAAATTTAATTTCTCCTTTTTTCGACAGAAAGCTTCCAAACAAGAATCCAGTAAAAAATGAGCTGAGATGTGCATAATAAGGTTTAAAGTAATTCTGATTCACGTAATTTAAAAATTTTCTGAAAATAATGTAAAGAAAACAATATAAAAGTATTAATAACATTTTATATATTAAAATTTTAAATAATTTTAAATATAATTAGTATTAATAAAAGCATTACATACAAACAGAATTAAAAGAAATTTGCCAATTTTTTATTTAAAAGAAACAAAAAACTATAAGAAAAAAATGATAAATTCAAAATTTATATTAAAATACAACCAATTTATATTTTGCATCTTATGAACAATTGATCTATTTCAGAGCCAATTAACAAACATGAAGAACAAAGATTAATTGTTTAAATGTATTTCATGATGTTCACAGGTAGAAAATAGTTATTAGAAAGTCATTTTTCCTCATTATGCAGGCGAACTTTTATCTTATAATGAAGAAAGACATTTCTCTATTTTGCAGATTATTCGGTTACATTATGCTGTCAGATGTTTGAACGCTTCACAATGCATTAGTAATATTAAAAACACAAGCAATAACAACTCCAAAATATTTTATGATGGGAAACTATGTACTCCTATTCAACGATATTTACAGAGCTGTCCAAATCTTGCTAGTATCAGGAGATTTCAGTCTATGCAGAAAATATTTTCGTATAAAATTTTGAACTACATTTTGTCACTGACGAATTTGAAGCAGCGAGGAAAATTTCATTTGTATAAAACATTTACACTATATTGAAATCTTAACGATTCAGGAGATATTTTTCAGCGTAAATAACAATCTCATAATTTAAAAACTGGAGAAGTCTGTTTTTATCTCGACTGGAATTCGTTGTTTGCGATGCTTTTTAAATACAATGAGATAATAGCACTTTTCTACAAACAGCACTCCTAATGGCCTACAACAAATGTACCATGACGAAAGATTCAGCTCTTCTATTTTTGTTTATAGCGCTATTGCCTTTCCATAGTGAAAAATTTTATCATAGTTTTATGTAAATTTATTTTCTTTCTTCACAATAGCAGATTCGGTTGCATCAGGACTGCTAGATAATTCCATGTGGAACGTTTAATAGGAGTACGCTACTCTGATAAACATCTTTCCGTTCGTCTGAAATCTATACATCATTCTTTAATCTGGTGGATATAACAATTCATATCTTAACAATTTCGTACATACTAAAAACGTATTATAAAGAAATGTATCGATTTTTGTCAGTATTAGTAATAGTGTCTTGATGAATAATGTTTTTATTGTTTTTCTCAATGTAATAATGAAATTGTAATATTTTCTGTTTTTGTCTAGTAAACGTATATCCGCTTTTTGACTTTATAATGTGGTGTCCTGTAAATAAATTTATATAAAATTAAAGTACATACCTATAATCCAAAGAATAACCGAACATTGTGTGATCTTTGTATACATTTGTATTAACAACGTGTGATACAACTCCTGCCACAATTAACATCACTGTGATAATTTTTCCGTACTTCGGCCATCTAAAGGTGAGAAAATATATATTCATTTCTGTTTTGTTCATTTAAATTACAACGAATTAAACAAAACACTTTCTAACCTATCTCCAATTAATTATTATATCTATTACATATGTAATCCAATCACGAAATCACACTTTCGTAATAAAATTTAGAAATTTGGAGTTCGCGCCTAGACAACTGGCAGATGACGTGAATTTACCGCGTTTTTATCACGTATTTACACATAAAGAATGCCTATGTTTTCCAGAGAAATTTTTCACGAAATAATCTTATTTCTGAAATGGTTTAAATTGTGCTTTCAAGCATTTTACGAAGTTTCTTTATGTCGCTAAGAATGTGTTCTATATCGATATAAAGGATTGCATATTTAAAATTCATTCTAAAATTATTTAAATATATAAAATTACTTGTTCTGACTGATTGACTAAATGACTGATTCATCATCGCCCAGAAAAAACCGCTGAACCTAGAGATAAAATTTGGTACACAGTTAGATTAGGTCATGTGAACGCGGACTATGAAGGGATATTTTGAAATTCTCCCACGGGGGAGAGACGGAAAAGTTTAAGTCTTAACCGGACAGACAGCTTCTACTGTACTATTTTAGATGCGATTTTTCGTTTTCCACTACGTTTAATTTTCATTCAGTAATTAGATGAGTTAAATTCATAACATTTTAGACATTGTTATAAATATTTTTATGTATTTCGTTTTTAAATATGTTTGAACCGTTTGAAATTAGAATTTGTTATTGCATGTTGATTTGATTATAGAACGCTTGTAAACGTTCCAGTAAATTGATCAAATTAAAAATAGTTCCTTTGATTCTCGGCAATTCTCATCATTCTTAGCGGTAAGTGTTATATAACAATTACTATGGTTGTTGAAATACTGAATATAAATAGGGTTTTCTTGCAAAAACCTCGCAGGCAAAGTCGCAGGTAACAGCTAGTTTAGGTATAAAAATAGTGGATTATGGTTCTAATAGTATTTAAAAATGGGTGTGCAGTGAACTATCAAATCAAAATGGTTGGAAAAAGTGGTACAAAAATGACGTTAAAAAACTATGTGTAGTAAATATTTTTTTCTTTTTATTGCAAGGTATACTTTACTTTTTATTGTAATCTATATTTAGGGGAGATCGGGGCAACTTCGGCATGCGGGGCAAGTTTGTCAAGCGCTTTTTTTAAAAAACAAATTAAAAGGAGACTTTGGTTATAGGTTAGGCAGTTGAGTTTTATTGGTGGCTTGTTGAGTGTAGTGTTTTTATTGTTCTCCAACAAGCGTAGTTGAATTATCAAGCAAATTTTCATTTTCGTTCAATTCCATATAATATTTTTTTTCCATTTATATTGAATTGGCAGGTTTTGTTATAATTCCATGATAACGAAAGTTACTTTTCCTGTTAGAAGGATGTAACTTCAACTTATTCACGTGGCCAGATCGTGGCTTGGCATTCTGTTCTCAGGGTTGTACTTAATGTTTCGAAATCATGACTAGCGGGGTAAGATCGGCAACATAAAGCCACATTAGACGCAAAGGATAAAAATCAAACAGATGATAAATGAAAACATGTTTGCATTTGTTATTCATGTATATATGTCTTTGAACTCGCATTTCGTTGTAATAATATTAAATGGGTGTTGGATTTGTATTTCTTTGTTTTAATAGTGAATTCCAACTTATACATTGTTAATAACATAATTTTATATACGTGCCTATCTTGCCCCATTACTGTTGTCCCTATACCAGGGGCAACTTTAATAAAAAGAATTAAAATAATTACAACTTTACAAAAAGAGAGAAGTTGCCGATCTTGCCCCTATACCCGGGGCAACTTCGTCAATTTCTCTCTTCTTGTAAAGTTGTAATTATTTTAATTATTTTTATTTCCAAACTGATTTTATCCAGTTCTATAGTAAGGTAACATTCCAATAGACAATATGCAAAGCTTTCTTTTCAGTTTACAGCAGTATTTATTACACAAAATTTAAGTAAAGCTTAACATGCCGATCTTGGCCCGATCTTCCCTACACATCATTGTTCCTTGAATCATAATCATTTCTCAAAGTAGTAAATTAAATTGGATAATGAAAATCATTACTAAATTTTCAAATATAAATTTTTTTTTTTTTTAAATGAAGGAAGATTTTTGTGGTGAATAAAAGATTATACAATATCCACTAATCTTAGCAGCATGCATTTCATATAAACTGGAAATTCTAAACTATTTCGTTTTACCACTCATATTTAACACTTGATTGCTTGAGATCTTTTTTCAAGATTTCGCATGGCAAATCCGTTTAACTTATCTGTTTGTAGAAAGAAAAAAAAACAATTCCCACTGCTTTTGTTTTTAAGATTCTTAGTTTGTATTTCGATGATTGCACGAATAACGATTTTGTGTGAATAACCAGAAGACAGTTCTTCCTCAACACCAGTTTCGAACCTTTATTTTATTTCGGCAAGTGCAGAAGAATCAAAATCTTTTGCACGCAGAGCAAATTCATTAATTTTTTTTTTTTAACTTTTCGAAACAGAAAATACAGTTGACCCCCTATAACACTGTTTATAATTCCGTTTTATATGAATTCCATGTTGTACGAGTCACTTAGATTTTACAAATACGTGAACCGTTCACAGCCCGGCACACGTATTTCTAAAATCTAAGTGACTCGTACAACATGGAATTCATATAAAACGGAATTATCAACAGTGTTATAGGGGGGTCGACTGTACTAGCGCCCCCCTATATTATTGATGGTAATAATAAGATATTCTGCTGAATATCTTCTTCTATTATTGTTATTATTGTTTATGTCATTTGTTACATGACATAAACACATTGTATATATTTTACTTTATATTCTTTATTGTTTATTTACTCAAACATTTTCTTTTTCATTTAAATGCTGTATATGATTTTTCTGTAATTATTATCTATGTTATCTGAATTGTACAAAAAATTCCTGGTAATGCTTCCTGCGGGGCCGGGAAATGTGTATAATAGCACTTTAATAAAATAATGAATGAATGAATGAATGTACTAGCGCCCGATGTTGGAACCCGAGAGATTACAACTGAGAATCCTCTGAAGCCCATACCATCAAATCGCCTCCTCCAAATCTGGGATGCCTTCTCCAACATAAAGATACCTACCGCGCACTCATCCAGCTTGCTGGTATGTATTTTAAAAGGACATCCGTGCCAGCATTCAATTGACCTTCTGCTGTGTCAGCATCTGCTGATTGCAATTTGTTAATCGATAATGCAATTTGTTAATCGATAAGCTGTATCATGTATTATGTACTCGGTAATTGTTGTATCTCTTCACAGCAAGTCTGTACTTGTATAACGTGCATTGTTTTAAATATTAATGTATCTGTAATTGATTTATTCTCTCTAGCATATGGCACCTTGATGTATTGTAGTGTTGGTACCTTGGATTTTATGCACTTGCATTTCTTGACATTGTATCACATATTTTATTATTTTAGCATTAGTAATCCGGCAATCAATTAATTGTATATTTTATAACACACATACGAACTGATGTACCCATTCCAGCTGTTCTGGCATCTGTTCCATTCACTTTGTATATTGCTGTTTGTCATATTTTGTATCCTGTATTATGCATTTTGTATTTTTTCACAGCAACTCTGTACTGTATAACATAGCCTGTATTCAAAAGTTTAAGTATCAGTAATATGTTCATTGAATATTGTAAAACTTAAGTATTCGTAACTGTTGTTGTCTCGCGCACACAACACCTTGCTGTGCTGTGCTTTATATTGTTAAATGAATTCCAGCAATTTGTTTCCTTTTTTTTACCTTGTATTATAATTAAAATCTAAAAGTTACGTCATGTAAAGGTACGTACGAAATTAAGAGTTACGTGAGTAACTCTTAATTTCGTACGTACCTTTACATGATGTATTATTTTATTTTGTATTTGTAACCATATCTGACTGTAATCTGTATGTCACACTGAATGCTAATTCATTGTGGCGATCTTACCCAGATGTGTATCTACGGTACCCGGAATGCACCTTTTGGTATATTACAATTAATAACTGAATTGAACTTTACTGGCCTATATCTATGATTCGCTCTCTATAATGACTAGATCACGTGACATGGAAAGCTGTGTTGCTTTATGGTATATTAAACTTTTGATTATTTTAATATATATAACAGCTGTTTTTATGATTTCAAACATTATTATCCTACTCCTTTCGTTTTTGTAATTGGGAAACTATTTACTACTTTATTAAAAAATAATAAGAATGAAATAATAATTATAATATATAAAATATTATATTTAATAGTTTATTTTCATGGTCAATTGCAAGTGTGAGAACCCGGATTTGATAAAAAGTTTGCAGGTGAAAATTCAAGTTTTGAAATTAAAACTTGCTATAATTTTCACGATTGTTACAATTGTAACAGATATGATTTTCATTTGTCTGCGGAGTAACTTCCTTTTTAGAAACTTGGCGAAGAGAATTTGCTACTGGTCACAGGCGTTACAAGATTGCCAAAAAAAAGCAATGAAGAAAAGAGGAAGTNTTAAATTGTAACGGATATGAATTTCATTCTACTGTGGAGTAACTTCGTTTTCAAGATGAGACATCGAATGTGTCACCAGGAACTTGGCGAAGAGAATTTTCTAATGGTCATAGGCATTACAACACTGCCAAAATAAAAAAAAACCAGCAATGGAGAAAAAAGAGAAAATCCCTCAATAAAAGGCAATGACTGATGACGACAAGGTAATCGACTGTCTGAGGAGTCCATGATCAACGAACATTTGACCTCACTGGTGTTGCCCATGCTCTCGGATACCTTATCTTAAGTGACTTTCCTGCCGCCAACGATTCAACCATCGATGCATCATTCCTTCAGCAATCCGTTAAGTCGTGAACTCCATCAATCTGTCGTATCGACAACGCATCCTCAGATCCTTTACCAGGTATCTATGTAAACGCTATGTAAACTCTCCCTCCATCTTAGAACTAGCGAATTAGTATTGTGGACCTAGCTTTTATTAAAAATATTAACACGAAGAAAATAAGTAGCGGATAACCATAGTTTTCAATTCTTCACTTGTAAACCGCATTTGTTTCGATTACTAGTAAATAGCTTAATAAACGGATATTTATTATTGTCAAAATTGTGTATGGTGCACTTCCTAAACCCTTGCCGTTTATCGCGTCGCCTTCATCTCGGATCTAAGCGCCTACAAAAGCGACCGCTGGCTCAAAAACCAAATTAGAGATTATCAAGGTTTCTGTGTCTGTCCTAAAAAACACAGTGGTGTCAGTCCTGACGAACTTTTTCATTGCAAACCCGGTGTAGACCCTCCGGTGCCGTGGTGCCGAAGCATAGGGGCGATTTGCGCACTGACACATAAGCATGTATTCGGCCTTTTTGATCTTTTCAAAATTAAGTGTTTGTGTTATTGTGTAAAATGCATTGATTTAGCTAACTTTTCAAAAAAAAGACAAAAGAATTTATGTTGCTTTTCTGAAATTTAGATCAGCCATTGATACTACTAATCATAAAGGTAAAATTTTCATGGTCTAAATGAAAAAGAATGGGCATGGATGAACATTTTCTTCGCCTTATTCCACGTATATACCAAAATCACTGCAAGATTAAAGATACTATCTAAAACGACTGACTGCTTTGCATTAACATTGGAGTTTTACAGGGTGAGATTCAAACTCATTTTTTTTTTTTTAAATTTGTACGTCAATGATTTAATAATAAGATTTACTAACTCTGGTATTCGTCTATCTGCACAAGTTGAGATTAATGTATTCGTACATGACGATACTATATGCACAAATGTCCTGTGTTTTAAACTTAATTTTTTTTAAAAGTTACTCGAAAATCAATTTATTTTAAATCCGAAACAAAAATTCCCAAAAGAAACATTACAAACTGAATTAATCATTCCCGTCTTTCAAAACCAAACTTATATGAACCTTCATGCATAAAAATGTCTATAAAGAAAATATAATACTATAAACAATATTATAGAGCCTCTGTAGGCATTTATATATACATCTATAAATAATTTGCTTGGCTCTTTTTTCAGTTTTGTCCGTATTAGGCGTCATAGTGACCAGCCATATGATAAAAATTCGAATAACTGATTGGAGAAAAATTAGAATAAAGAGAGCAGATATCAAAGGACGGATCCTAAGATCTATGCTCGAAGGATAATACAAGAACGGATCTCCACAAAAGAACAGACTCGCCATAAAAGCAGACTGGTCTTTGCCATATAGTAGCGCGGGCTGTGTTAGAGAAACCAGCAAACTCTCTCCGGCCCATTGCTGTCTCCAGGACTCTGTGAAAATAATTCCTTGTATACAGAAGACATCGGTCGACTACAGATATTATAATCAATTGTAAAATCTGTCTCAGTCAATAGAGGTCTCGAACTAGATATAGTTAGATCTTTGTAATCCATCCTTACTATATAATTGTTTATTAACCTTTTGTTTGTTATTCGTTAACCTGTCTGTTCACCTATTTTATTACGGAAACGAGCCTGTATCGACGAATTTACACACGGCTCTCCCCATTAAAACGTTAGTTGAAACCCTCCTTTTTAAAGCCATCCAGTGACAGTTGAGCGGGTCCTACGGATCCGAAGACGCTGAAAGATTATTCGAGCACTAGTTTCGAATAATCTTTTAGCGATTAATCCCAACGGATTCTTACATATAGGCCTATATTATGTACGCACGTGCGCTCGCCGTGTGTGTGTGTGTGTGTGTGCTTGAAAATAGGATATAATACCCTATGAACGAAAATTTAATTATTTAGTGTAAACCACTGATAAGCGTATTCCTAGTGCAAAACTAAGTGTGAGAACCCGGATTTGACAAAAAGTTTGCAGGTGAAAATTTAAGTTTTGAAATTAAAACTTGCTATAATTTTCCCAACGATTGTTTAAATTGTAACGGATATGAATTTCATTCTACTGTGGAGTAACTTCGTTTTCAAGATGAGACATCGAATGTGTCACCAGGAACTTGGCGAAGAGAATTTTCTAATGGTCATAGGCATTACAACACTGCCAAAATAAAAAAAAACCAGCAATGGAGAAAAAAGAGAAAATCCCTCAATAAAAGGCAATGACTGATGACGACAAGGTAATCGACTGTCTGAGGAGTCCATGATCAACGAACATTTGACCTCACTGGTGTTGCCCATGCTCTCGGATACCTTATCTTAAGTGACTTTCCTGCCGCCAACGATTCAACCATCGATGCATCATTCCTTCAGCAATCCGTTAAGTCGTGAACTCCATCAATCTGTCGTATCGACAACGCATCCTCAGATCCTTTACCAGGTATCTATGTAAACGCTATGTAAACTCTCCCTCCATCTTAGAACTAGCGAATTAGTATTGTGGACCTAGCTTTTATTAAAAATATTAACACGAAGAAAATAAGTAGCGGATAACCATAGTTTTCAATTCTTCACTTGTAAACCGCATTTGTTTCGATTACTAGTAAATAGCTTAATAAACGGATATTTATTATTGTCAAAATTGTGTATGGTGCACTTCCTAAACCCTTGCCGTTTATCGCGTCGCCTTCATCTCGGATCTAAGCGCCTACAAAAGCGACCGCTGGCTCAAAAACCAAATTAGAGATTATCAAGGTTTCTGTGTCTGTCCTAAAAAACACAGTGGTGTCAGTCCTGACGAACTTTTTCATTGCAAACCCGGTGTAGACCCTCCGGTGCCGTGGTGCCGAAGCATAGGGGCGATTTGCGCACTGACACATAAGCATGTATTCGGCCTTTTTGATCTTTTCAAAATTAAGTGTTTGTGTTATTGTGTAAAATGCATTGATTTAGCTAACTTTTCAAAAAAAAGACAAAAGAATTTATGTTGCTTTTCTGAAATTTAGATCAGCCATTGATACTACTAATCATAAAGGTAAAATTTTCATGGTCTAAATGAAAAAGAATGGGCATGGATGAACATTTTCTTCGCCTTATTCCACGTATATACCAAAATCACTGCAAGATTAAAGATACTATCTAAAACGACTGACTGCTTTGCATTAACATTGGAGTTTTACAGGGTGAGATTCAAACTCATTTTTTTTTTTTTAAATTTGTACGTCAATGATTTAATAATAAGATTTACTAACTCTGGTATTCGTCTATCTGCACAAGTTGAGATTAATGTATTCGTACATGACGATACTATATGCACAAATGTCCTGTGTTTTAAACTTAATTTTTTTTAAAAGTTACTCGAAAATCAATTTATTTTAAATCCGAAACAAAAATTCCCAAAAGAAACATTACAAACTGAATTAATCATTCCTGTCTTTCAAAACCAAACTTATATGAACCTTCATGCATAAAAATGTCTATAAAGAAAATATAATACTATAAACAATATTATAGAGCCTCTGTAGGCATTTATATATACATCTATAAATAATTTGCTTGGCTCTTTTTTCAGTTTTGTCCGTATTAGGCGTCATAGTGACCAGCCATATGATAAAAATTCGAATAACTGATTGGAGAAAAATTAGAATAAAGAGAGCAGATATCAAAGGACGGATCCTAAGATCTATGCTCGAAGGATAATACAAGAANGAGTCCTTGTTCTTCCAGTGATATTATATTTGATAGCTTGACGAAATTACGGAGATCAAATAATTCTTTCTAGAGGTTAACTTTCTTCTCTTGTAATAGTTTCACCAAACCATTTGTAGCATTTGAATGAGACTTTTGTTTGTAGTTGAAAATGAAGCGCTCAACAGTATCAAAATTATCGACATGGTACTTTGAAGCGTTTAACCAAAACTCCCGCGACTGACAATTGTTTCTGAAGGAAGATTACTAACTCCAGTTGCATTCTTAAAATAATTTTGTCTTTTTCCTGAATTCACAAAAAACTTTTGATATAAGCAAATTTCTTAATTTGTACTCATTCTGAATCCTAAATGCAACGTTATGTAAGGCGTGAGCGAGACACGTGATATGATGTACATTTAAAAAAGTCAATGAATTTGTCAACTATTGAGTAAAATGTCATATCCTGTCCGTTAATTTCGTCTTTGATTTTTTCTGTTACTGAGTTGAGGATATTTTTGATGTGTCCCAGCGCTAAAAAAAAAATAACGCAACAAGACTTCGAATAAAATCATATTTCATCTAAATTATGAGCACAATCGCGAACAGCAGCAGCAATTTCAATAAAATAAACGTTTCATTAAAAAAATAATTACAATAAAAAACCTGGAACACTTTTGATCGTCTTAATATATTTCTCGAAGGACAATCTTATTTAATTTTTCAAGCGGAATATCTGCACTGGTGAATGCTTCAACCATTTCTTTATAAAAATCGCTTCCATTTTCAAATAACAGTGTTTGTGACTGTAGCGTGTTATGTTTCTTGTCTTTTGCACCGTTTAGTTGTTCCGAAAGTCGTTTCTTAATTGTATCACGTTTGTAGTTGACGTGTGTAGAGCACTTAACGCAGAAAATTGTTTTTTGGTACGATAAAATACTCGTATATTGCCACCTTAGTCACGGAATCAATTTTAACTCAATTGACTGTTTTCTAGACATTTTTGCACGAAGCATATGGAAAACTGTCGATTTCGCCACCTATTGCCAAATTCGCCAGTTAGGGCGAAAATCGCTAAAAAACATAGTGATATTGATATATAATTTTGAAATTAGTGCTAATTGAAAGATGTTCATTCTAGGAGAATATAGCTGAGAAAGTCGCCATAAGCGAAAATTTTCTATAGTTATAACGATCATTACTAGAACATATTGTTCGAGGCCGACGAACGTCCAAGAGGATAACAACAGAACTCTAATAGTTGATCGCTAGATAATGTCTCATGAGACGAAAGACTCTAGTTACGTTAGCCGTGTGGAATATTTCAGGTTTAGTTCATGTTACTAACACATGAAAATGACCTTGTATAAAGTCATTGCTGTAGGCATATGCCCATCATTCATGACAAGTGTTGCCGTATCTCACCAAACAGAGTTATATTTATTCCACATATTGCTGGAGTTAATGTAATTTTTCAAACAAAGTTATATAAACAAAAACATTGGTCATCAAATGATGCAAGTAAAAAATGAATAATATTGTATACGAAAGCCACATAACTCATAATAAGAACTTTCCAACAAGGTCCGTATTAACATACTAAAAAACACGAAAAAAGTTTTATAGAGTCGATAAGCTTTGAAAATATGAAGATTTTACTTTAAAATTTTACACGTTTTTTTACTCTGAAATATATCTTTGCAAAATTATATACAGCTGCTGTTCGGTATATATATATATATTAATAGATAGAATCCTAAATACGCGGGTCATTCCTCAATATTATACCTGTACTCCTATAACCTTTTGTTTAGATTTTAGTTCTTCATCAAAATTTTATCCTTATTAAGTTTGTTAATAGCTTCTGTTACTCGAGTATCGCCCATACTTTATCGATGACCTCTCTTACCCTCCCACTTTAACTGACAAGCCGATGCCGTTACCCGGAAAAACGCGCCCCGAAAGTAAAACGCCATCCACAGACGACGTGAGCGGTTTTCGTCAAACCGTCGCCAGTAAACGGGTTATGGCGCACTCATTAACCCCGGCTACTCACAGGATAAACAGAATTTTACTCTCTAGCATTAAAACTGAGAAACTGGCACATCTGTACTAAACCATCAACCATTTATCAAATAGAAAGAATTATGAAAGTTTTAAGACATCGTGCAATTTGCACCCGTAATTTTCTCGTTTAATTTTCTGTACTGCGCCTTACTGTTTGGCACTTGTCAGTCGTTGGGGATGCACTATAAACTCAAGAAAGTTTGATCATAACCAGTGAGCTAATGTATTTCCATCTTTCGTTTCGATTCTGAGTAAAGTTTATTTTTGAAACAATTTTTCTTCAAATTTTGCACATTTGCTTGCACTATATCTGAACGAATTATCAACATATACAAATAAATATAAAATTCTCTCACCTGATGATTCTCTTTCTCAATAAAACGAGAATATCCATTGCAGATTTCACACTGTTCTGGTTAGAATAAGAGAGAAGAAAAGCACTAGAATTTGTTTAAAAAAAAAAAAAAACATTATGAATTATCCTACGTGTAGTTGTTTAATTTTACACTAACAATATATTAATGTTTTATCAAATTCTGCAGTATAAAATTATTTGTAGTGCAGAATATAGTCAATTATAATGCTGTAATGGTGCCTTTCACAATGAAGTGTCTGCTTACGACTCGGAGAACAATTTAGACTGACCATTTCGTTGCCTTTAAGCGTAACGGCTACTAATAACTTAATTTATACAAAGTTTTTACAAAGTTTAAATTTTGCTATAAACTATTTTTCATATATTTGCTAAAACACCAGTATGGTACTATTACACTAAATATAAATTTTTATATAATTATGTTCGTCATATATAAAATTGAATATTTTAGATAATTTTATAAGAAAAGAAAACAAATATCAATGTATTAATTTCAGTAGAAATAATTATAAAAATATAAGGATATTTACCTTATAAAGAAAAAAATCTCCATCATTGGGAAACTAGCAGTAGATATTTCCACAGGAATATAATCATACAACTCCGGGATATTTTTGTACTTTTCTGAAAATATTGTTTTAATTAAAATTGATTTAAAATCAAGAAACCTGTATTCTTGTGTGAACTATGATTTTTCCGATGTAAAGCAATAATATTTTCTCTATTACTGTGTAGACAAAGAGTATTATTAATATTGATAATTGAATCTGACGTCTATCTCTTGTTCAGTTTCTACAGCGAGTGATACGTCTATTAACTATTTTTCTTTACTTTTTTTCAGTTCGTGCGATTATTTCTTTTCAACGTTGTCGATCATAAAAAAAATAACCCGTACACCAATGATTCGTGGTATAAGTTTGTGTTTTTTCTGTTTTTACTGTTTGGAATTTCAAACACTGTGTTTTCTCGTTTTATGAATTTTTATTGTGTCAGCATTAAGAGTATTTTTAAAGGTTTACGTGATATAAACAACTACTATATTTCTATAAAGGTATCATCGATTTATGACACTAAACCGAGATGAAATATGACGGATCGCTCTATGAAACTTTAAACGAGACTTTCCATGAATCAATTATTTGATTAAAATAAGATATTTTATAACTAGCAGATGAGTTCAGCGTTTCTCGGGCAAAAAGTAATGATAGCGAAGATTACGTTTATTAGATTATAGCCGGTCTTACCTGTTTTCACTGGGTGCAAAAAATTAAATTCTTTTATTCGGAGACAATTAGAAAATTCTGAGGTAAATCTAAAAATTTGTTCGATTTCTCGCGAAATGCAAAAAAAAGCTCATTTAAAATAGTACAGTAGAAGACGAGTTCTTCAGGATAATTTTTAATCCGCTCCCTCCCCCACAGGAAAGAAATTTTAAAAATCCTTTTTAGTCTCCATTCTAATGACGTGCTCTATGTACCAAATTTCAAATTTCAGTTTTAACAGTTTGGGCTCTGTGCTGATTATTACTATTGTTATTTTTATTATCATCGACCCATCTCGATTATATTATAAGATTTGTTTTTTTTTTCTATTTCCTGAATCAGACAATAATGTATGATTTATTTTACTATTAATATCTATCTATAAACTAGCAGATAAGCCCGACGTTGTTGGGCAAAAAGTAACAATAGCAACGATTAAGATTATTACATTACAGCCAATCTTACCTGTTTTCACAGAATGCAAAAACTCCCTTGTTAGTGTGCGTTCTCATGATGTACCCTAAAGCCGGGTGCACACATGCGGCGCGGCAAGGAAACGCGGCAAGATGACGTCACTTTTTCTCGCCGCAGAAGTCGATTTTGTGCCACTTTTCTCGTGCGGCAAAAGTTTGTTGAAATTTATCTTCTGCGGCAACCGCTGCCAAGAAGCGTTTCTATCAGCGAATAACAGTTCGTATGGTAGTCACGTGAGAAAATACAATCACGTGGTGTTTTAATGGCTGAAAGTTCCACGCGGTTAACCGAGATAACTAAGGTGTGTTTCAAATTAATACGGACACGAAAAAATTAAAGTGAAACACAAATTTGCTGCATTAAGTGACAAATGTTTTATTAAAAATAAAATGGATTTACATGTTTGTACATTGCAAAATGAGAATTTTAATAAAACATTAACATTTTGTCACTGAAAATAATATTTTATAGAGTTAATTGAATAAAAAAGCCAAGTGTTTTATGCAATTTTTTTCAATAAATTTTAAGTCTGATATGAGAAGGCTGTAATTTACTATGCTTTTCGCAATGGGGTGTTGTCATCTGTGTAATTATCCATACAACCTGCATGTTACAGAGCAGATAGAAAGTACGCACAAGGACAAAATACCTATTGGCAACACTATAGGAAACTAAATTATTATACTAAACAACATAAGGTAAATGATAATGAACAGATTATAAGGATTCTTACTTCATCAATGTCCAGGGTAAAGCCCTACCTTTTGCATTCTATTTGCTGCATGGCAATAACACCCAATACAGTTGTGACTTTTCAAACAATGCAGTTCTGCTACCCTTTTGCAGTAATTTCTCCTTTTTCATGTAATTGTTAATATTTTACTTCAAGTACCCTCTACTTACTAAGCGAAAGCACTTATACCGAAATATGTAAAATAATTTTCTGAAGAAAGTTTCAAAATTAAGACAAGAAGAAGCGACACCTAAAACTTACCTACTGGTTCATTAGGGAGCATTACAAAAATGTGAAAAAAAATTAATATACACATTAAAGAAAACTTCATTCCACAGAATGCAGCAGTTCTGTCTCTTATACAATGAGAACGTAGCTTACGAATTGACTGATACAACGAAACGAAGATTAAATTCATTGTGGCAATATCTAAATATAAAATATTTAAAATTAGTCTTGTAATAGAATTTTCAGCTATAATTAAAAATTATCTGTACTTGTATAACATATATATACTACAGTACATATATTCATCATTAAAGTTATTGCTCTCTAGAAAACATTTAAGCATAAAGATAAACTTTATTTTCGGATAAAAAGGTTTTTGTAAATAGTTTTAAAAATAGGTCAAACATTAAAATAATTTTGAAATTATTTTCATACTTTCCATTTATTTCATACTTTTCAAAATATTAATCTTGGATTTTAATGTATTACCTTCTGCGATTTCTATTTTAGGTGGTATTTTAAAAAGTCCACTTGTTTTAGAGATGAAGAAATTTTACATATACAGTATTAACAATCTTCCTGCTTGGGTTATTTAATTATAAAAACTACTTATTTATTTATCGCTAACGAACAGACTAAGAACCCAGGTTACTTAAATAACTTATACAAAATGCATCGCTCATGCCGGCTCTTATCAATTTTGAGATACACAAAGCAGAACCTTTAGTGACAATTGTCAACATTACAATATATTAATTATAATATCTATAACCGTGAGGCAGATAATATTAATAGTAAGGGCTTATCACATCAATGATAATGAGCATAACGCTCAAGAATCGAAGTAAAAACATTTAATAAAACAAAAAGGAGTGTACATTAAAATGGTTACATAAGTATATAAACCGAAAAATCCAAAATGCATTTCGGACTATTTATTAATAGAAAATAGTCTTTCATCAGTTGGTATTAGCGAGAGGTTTTAGTATACTTAAGAAATTATACAAGGTGAAAAAAAAATTTCAAATTAAACTTAAAACCATGCCTAAAGCTATGCAATATAAAGGTGAAAATGTCGCCATGACTGTATGAGCAGTAAGCTTTATCACTATAGACAGGAGTAATATTTCTTCATAATGTTGCATGGTAACGTGACGAACAGGGTGCAAAAGCAGTAGGACAACAGAGTTGCAGGTTCAGACATTTCTACAAGATGCAGGGAGGAGTTACAAAGGAGGTGTGTTATTTTGTGCTCCAGATATGCTAGGTAACACACCTCCTTTGTATTTATTAATTATAAATTATTAAATACACATCATTAATTAAAAAGAATCTAAATTATCACTAAAACAGTAACACAACAATATTAATTAAGCAAGTCTAGTATAAGCCAAGTTTAGTATAAGGTCGAAATGCATTTTGGGTGAGTTAATTAAACAGGCGGGTTTGTAATATACCTGTTTATTAGTCATAAGTAACTAAGTAAATTTTGTTATTAAATTTTAAATAATTTGTGTTTTTGTATTAAATTATTTTCTATCGAAGTTTTTCTTTAACTTTCTATTAAGCTGTGAGTAGAAAGAAGAAAAGTTTTTAATGACCGAGATCGAAGGAATAGGTAGTTGTATATTAACAGTAGTTCTATGGCATAACAAGAAATGGTCATTCTTTCAGATTTTTTATGAAAATTTTAATGACAAGTTTCGAAATAAATTTGTAGCATAATTACTTTACTGAAAATAGACACTTTAATGTAAGGTATGTAAGAAAATATCCGAGATTCAAAAACCATAATTTAACAATAGTTTATTTTCTGTTTTTTTTAATACATCTTATTTGAAATTTCATCTGTCTAGCGTAGTCTATGTTGCTTGGAGCAGTTACTGAAATGCGTTCAACATCGACATTACTGTATATAAAAGAACCTTATTTCGTTTGTTGTATTAAACTGACAAACGAAATTATATGTATACTTCTATAATAATTGTAATAATAGTATACTAGTATAAAATGAACAAATAGTAAGTAACATTTACGATTTTTCTCTGACCTCTTTTACCACTTGAGGAGATAATGCCTAATTCCATTAAAGTTTCGACAAAAGTTGCCAGGACAACCCAACTTGAAAAGAAACCGAAGAACGACCTGTGAAAAATTGTAAGTGGAATGAAAATTTAAAACTTTATTATTATTTTACTGGAAAAACGACTGAAAGTGATCGTGTCTGTTGTATCGAGTACCTATTTATTTTCTTGTAATTCAATATATTCTCGATGTATAATAATCTGTAATTAACTTTATCTTTAAATAATGACAGTATGATTTGACAATTGCTTTTATTTACCGTGAGTTTTGTCTGATAACCCACGATGTGTTTCTCGTTAAAAGTCAAATTTCAAAAGAACAGACACAATATGCAAGATCCAAAATATTTGTTTGTCGTGAATTTCAATTACGAATTGATTCAACAATTTCCTTTTTGTGTTTTTAGTAATATTTGCCTATACTTAAACAATTTGTAAGAACATCACAAAAAAAAGCTGATGTACTTTTATAATACGAGTTTGACTTAGGTATGAAAGTACAGTAGAGCATCGATTATCCGA
This sequence comes from Centruroides sculpturatus, assembly GCF_000671375.1. Classification (NCBI taxonomy): domain Eukaryota; kingdom Metazoa; phylum Arthropoda; class Arachnida; order Scorpiones; family Buthidae; genus Centruroides; species Centruroides sculpturatus. The sequence goes on from NW_019384831.1 coordinate 421,915, forward strand.
CCCCCCGATTAACCGTCACCTCGGTTAACCGACCGCGTTCTAGTCGGCAAATTCAAATGTCCGCTAGTGATGTCGCATCACAATATTTGGCTATGTCTTGGCTACTTTAATATTATTTTTGTTAAATTTTTGCGTGTTTTAACTGGCTACACTGACTCGTCCATGAAAGGGAAGCCAGTATTTAAACCTGGCTTAATTTTTTAATTATGAGTGGTTGTGTTAATATTAACCATATTAGTTTTGTAAACCGCGCTTAAGTTAAGCGTCATCTGTTCATTTTTTATGTCCAGTCATTGAAAGACTGCTATAAATCGAGTGTCAGTTGTATATACAAAAGGTAAATTGTTTACAAACTGAGTCTTTGTCTATTCTCTGATAAATGTACACTTTTATTTCGTCAATTGTTCACGATAGCGGATGTCTTGTGTGTAAGATCCAATTAGGATGTGCGCAAGCTAATAAATGTTCTTGTTAACCGCTTCCTCTCCGATCAATTTCTAATTACATTATAATTAAACATAATAAATACTTAAAACTGAAAAAATAACGAAAGAAATGAGTTACTTTTGAAGAAAAAGCTTCAAACTTTATTTTCCATTGTCTTGCCTTTTTGCGAAATTTGACACTGATGAGTCATTGTGTTTACAGCTGGATGATCTTGAGAACAGCTGGTGTTGGATTCCCGGGACATTCTCATAAAACTTACAGGAGGCGAAGGGTTTATAGTAGGGTAAATACTAGCTGGCTGTATATTTTTAAATGTTTTTCAATGTACAGTACAGTACTGTATTTATTTTGTGCAAAATAAAGAAATAATTTTTAACGATGCAATAGCGACAATTATAATTTTTAAAAAAATTTGATAGGCTTAACATCGAGGAAAATTCAACGCGAAGTATGTTAATAGCGATATACTAATATACTAATTACATGGGATATAATAATATACTACACTAATAATGAATTTTTTCATACTTTTCGGTAATCAGACTTTTTAATTATCTGACCAACCCCAGTCTCCAATTGAGTCGGGTAATCGATGCTCTACTGTACATTAGTTAATTTGAAAACAGTTTAATATATGTAAATTTTATTTAATGGTCTGTTTTCAATGCTGTACTTACTTATAATTGCTATGCTAGTAATGGAAATTCTCGATGAGAGCAGCATTAACTATATCAGAAACTTTTCATGAAAAAGTTGTGCAATTTTTATTTATTGCTTTAAATGTAAAGGAAAGTTAATTTACTTACTGTACTTTCTATTTTAAAATTTCAGATTGACGTAGGCTTACTGTTGTATGATTTAGTGTTTCCCATATATTATATCTTTATAATATAAAAATTTCTAATTTGCTTTGATGTATCCTGTTTTTGTTTCTGTAATTCTGCTGATATTATCATTCGAAAATTATGATAACCAAAGCTATGCCTAATAGTTTCTAATGCCACTTTGAAGTGTAAGTTACAGAACACGTGTTTACGGGTTGTACAAAGTTGTCATTTTTGTTTTATAATATACTGCGCAGAAAGTCATATAATTTTTTTATAAATTTTACATACGTTTGTATTTTTAGTAAGAATTTATATAATAATAATGACAAAAAACAATATGGTCTGAAATCAAATCCATACGAGAAATTCAAAGAAATTTGTCAAGGCTAACTGAAAAGTTGTTTTTTCCTCATCACGTTGTATCGCGATTGACATTGTTTTAAATAATATATATATATTTTAATTCACATACGCTATTGTATTTTTAAATTTAATTAATTTATATATTAAGTAAAAAGATAATAATATTAAATATCAAAATAAACTGTTAGAAGCAACAGAATATTTCTGTTTCATTACTATATAAAATGAAGAGTTTAGTATGAAACTACTAAAAAATTACTAGTATATCTAATGCAATGAAACATTAAACGTTTTTATATGAATTGAATGATGAATGATCGTTCTATTTTAGGCTCTATGGCTAAAATGGAACCTGAAAAAGTTTTCAAATTTATCATGGTAATATGAAATACATGCTGAAGCGAACACGTAAAATTCACCCACAGCAAATTTGATATGAGCAAACTGTCGTGCTGACATGACAAGTGTATTTGCAAATTCTCGAATAAATAAAAATTTTAAGTGTGTAATAAACAATATAAACGTGGAAACATTCGCGTTTTCTTTAGTGAGATAAATGACAAGTATATTTAAAAAGTTATCTCATGGACATAAAACTTTTTGTTCAACACTCGTTAGATGAACACCTTAGTGTGTAGCTACCATGTATTCACTTCAACTTTAATTTATGAGGAAATATTCAAATCATAATGTGTAACTTACAAACATATTATTTGAGCAGTGGAATAAACAACTTTCTGGTTCTTCTCTTTGCAATAATCAACTCTAGCTGACAGTTCACTACCGAGCACTGTAAGAAATTTTTTATGATTAATTAATAAACTTATTGATAAAATATGTATTTAAGTTACCATATATTGATATTATGAAAATACTTACACCAATTTAAAATACTACTTAAATCATTTTCGTGGCAATCACTCGGGATGCAAATATCGAAACGAAACTCTACTCGGAAAGAACTTGAAACTTTTAATAAATTCGAAATTGACGTTGGTTTCTGAAAAAAATAATGCTATATAAAATACATTATTATACAAATAAATGTATATGTACATTTTTCACGTGGTTAACATTAAATATTTGTATTTTTATAAAAACGATGTTATACACTGCGCGTTATACACCCGAGAAATGGTTCTTATACAGTTGTATGAGTAAACTAATAACATGGCCTGTATGTTTTTAAAAACGCCATGTCATTTGTCTCCTTATCCAGACGTATTGTTTCTTATTTACGAGAGAGAGTCCGTATTAATTACGCAGCAAAAATCGACTAATAAACCAACTTGTATTTAATTCCAGTTTTTATCATTACATAAACTGATTTAATCATGTAATTTACTTCAAAACATACGAAAATATATTTAAAAATGTAAGCTGCTGATAGATGATGCGAATAATGCTGATCCGAAATGAAATATTCTGCAAAAATCATATATACAGTAGAGCGTCGATTTTCCGAATCAATTGGGGACTGGGGTTGTTCGAATAACTGCTATTTCGGATAACCGATTTGTGTACGAAAAAAATAGTTTAATGTATCGGATGTTGAAATTTTTATCGTTGCGTGTCGCTTCGCGTTGAATTTTCGTCGATGTTAAGCCTAACAAAGACTATTGTATCGTTAAAAATTATTTTTCTATTCTGTACAAACAAAATAAATGTATTGAAAAATATAAAAACAATAAAAAATTATACTTTAGAAGTTAATTTAGTATCAAAAACGTAAAATATTTGAGTAGCCCAAGACATAGCCAAAGATTGAAGCGCCACAGCACTGACGAAAATTTAAATTTGCCGACTGGAATTCTTTCGGATGATTGACGTTTCGGATGATTGACTTTCGGAAAATCGACGCTCTACTGTATTATTGAATTTCAAAGAAAATTTTTAGCACATTTCGTTGCATCTGTAATGAAAAGTATTGGAAAGAATACTACATATTTAAAAAAGTTTACATACGAATATGTTTTGAAGTGTAATTATTGTTTAATTAAGAGATAAATGTATAGCGAAAACTAAAAGCATCACAGAACAATGAAAGCAGAGCTTTTTACATTTGTCCTGTAGAAGTTCTGCGACGAAATTTAAAATGTGCGTTAAAAAAGGTGTCCGTTATTCAGAAGTGTTCTTTACGAATGGTTTATTTTGTATTCACGTGACAGCAGTTTTGGGTTTGGCATGTAAGTTTTTTCTGTGATATATTTTATTACAGCATAATTTATAATAGTGGGTTATTTGAACAATATAAACTTAAACTTGTATATACATAATGTCAAAAAGTGTTTTATGTAGGAAAAAAATTTTATTTATTTTTATTTCTGTTTTAAACTCCTTGTAATGTAATGTCATGTGTCTGGCAAATTCCCTTGACTTTAGATGTACAAAATATTTTATCGTTTTATTTTGATGTGTTTCAAATGGAAAAAGTGACATTTTTATGCGACAGTGCTTCTGCAATGTCATTCAGAATGTTATCACCAAGCATGCTGACAAATAATTATTGTTCAAGTTGAGTAAGTAGTAAAATAAGAAATGACTTTGGGTATGTGAGTCTGCTTTTTGTTTTCAGGTCAGTCAACTTTGCTACAGGTTGATAAATTTTATGATTGGTCAATTCAATACAAACTTCACAACCTGTAATATTAAAAAAAAAAATTTTCAGCAAAGCCAGCGACGTCATCTATTATTCATTCCAATTCATTGTAGATGCATAATCATGATCAATTATTTCACCACACTCCTAAATACCTCTCTCAATATGTCCATTCTTTTTCTCTTTTAATTGTTATAAACGTTGTTTATACTTCATCATAATAAACTCTGGATTTCTCATCGAGCGGAATTTAAGAAATACCAGATGTCAGTGCATTTAATAGAAAATATAATGACGACAATACAGTTTATATATAGTCTGATAAATAGTTAATATAATACAGTACAAATATTATTATGTAGTTGCATTACTGCTTATTTTTACATCTGGCTGTTCTAACGAATGTAATTAAAAGACTTTTTCAAAGTGCTTTGCTCGGTTTAGAAATTAATGATGAACAATTAAGAAATAAACTGAGCACCCTATTCTTATTTCCTCAAGGAGTTTTATAAGAAACGTTGATAATTGCTTTTCCATCTTTATACACTTTCAACAAACGAAAACTGTAATGCGGGCAAAATGTTACTCACAACATCGTAGCGTACAGTCAGTTGTCGTTGCACGCGACACCGCTAGTTTCCAATTTTAAAACAATTTGAAATGTATTCGTGCCTTATATACATTTACTATTTGTTTCTTTGAATAATAATTGCTCTTGAATTTATGCACACATCAATTAAAAGACATGATTATGTAAGAATTTTTTAAAAACGTTGTCGAACAAGATGATAGGAAGTAGTAAACAACTACACAAAATGGACTTCCCGATAAGAAGGAACCCGATGGCGAACGTCTGAAGTACGATTACATTCTTGACAATTTTTCGAAAGTCAATCAATCGGAGTGGAATCAGTTATATTTTTACACTACAGTTTAGGTAAAAAATGATCTGGTGTACTTTAAATAATTTTTTAACAAGATCAATATTGTGGGTTCCTAGACGAATTTCAAACTCGAGTAAACCGTGAAATTCTTGCGCGACACAAGATGTAAACATCGAGACTGGAATCTGTTCGAATATGTCTCAAGCTATCTGCTAAGGTCTTAGCGGACGACAAACTCTAACACGAGCACTCATAAATAGGAAGATCATTGACTCGCGAATCTATAAAATGTAGGCCGAGATAAATTTTTTCGAACAAAAATAAGGGAAATTTTGATAGATGAAAGATGAAAATGATCGTTAAATTCTTAGACGTCAAATAATGGTATAAACAACGGCCTGAGTTATGAGTGCTGGTGTTACTGTTTTATAAACAGTCACCGAACAGAGTCGACAAAGAGGTATCAAATGGACACCTCAAATCGGAAGAGAGACCAATTCGAAATGGAAATTTCGGATTGGTCTCTCTTTCCATAGTGGGGAGAGAAACTGTAGTGGGGAAAAAGCTATACAAATCGAAACTTTAAAATCGAAGGAGAGTCTCCTCTGGATTAAGCCTACAGTTGTGCTTTATCTACTGTGTTGTGCTACCGCCCATTACCTAGGACGCCGCAGCTTAACACCGAACATCTGTATCGTCCAGCGATCCTTCTCCTCCGCCCGGGCTACGACCGATCATTCGAACTCTCACAGTTTCGAAGGAACGCCGAGGTTTTGGAATTGTCTAATATCGATGTAAGCATGAATTCGACCAAATAAACAGTTTTTCTCTTGTAAAACACTTGTTTTTCATTTGCCTCCTTCGCCACCGCTTACATACGCGGTTTTCCTTAAACTCATTCTAACGCGGGATAAACTGTACTTCCCTTGAAGTCGGCAACACTACACTATTTATTTATATTCACATTACTAACGATAAATTTATATATATAATTTTACTAAATAGATGATATAAAGGTAAGCACAGTTTTGAATGTTTGTTTTATTTCATTTGGTTGTTGATTTGGTTTATTGTCTTATTATAGCCGTTTCTGATAAAAGGCAATAGCCCCGAAATGCGTATACATTAATTACGCATTTATAAAGTATATTGGATGATATCATGATTTAGAATGCGTGTTAAGTACACATAAAAGGTCTACAAAAGGAGCTCTGTTAACATCAATACAGCAAAACGAGTTTCATGTGATTGCAGTAATTAGGTACAATGTCAAATATTTACATTCAACTAAGAAAGAAAGACCTTGAAGTTTAAACTTGTTTAACACAATTTCATATATAATTTTTTTTCTCAAATATCGATTTTGTACTTCGTCTTTAAGTCTCAATGAAGATTTAAACTCGGAAGTAGCATTTCGATCATACTGTATGAAATCCTGATGCAGACGATAAGCTAACTCAATTATATCACTCGTCAATCTTGAGATTAAAGTGGAAATTACTTGGATCAGTTTATCGCCCTACGGAATAAAAGCAAGCAACTTCTCGGGAATTTTCCACAGAAAGTTAGATCCCTCCTTCACCACCCAGCCGCTTTTTTATGAGCTTAACAGAACTTTGATGAGTATAAAAGTAAAAAAAAATTAGTGTCTATAAGACGAAAAATTGAAAGGTGCTCATATAAAAGATATTTGATTTTTTGGGTTTTTTAAGTGTTTTAAAGTTTTATTTATATTCAATAAAATAATTATAAGAACATTTGAAGTATGCTAGGAAATTTCTAAACGTAATTTCCTAGCATACTTAACATTAATTATATTTAAATTTAACAGTAGATAAATTATTTTTTACAGTTTAAACAAATTTACTATACTTACAGCTATATTTTCCAATAACTGAAAGATTGTATTATTTTTAAAGTTTAAAATTAATTATGCAATTTCAGGTTTTATTTCAGAAAATTCGAATTTGATTGCGCAATACTTTCCGTTAATATTTTTCGAATTTCTGAGTTTAGAACTGCGTCCACTATCAATGTTCAGGCACTGATCATAATCGCCCCTGATCCATGGAGTTATACCTAACATACCAGCTGAAGGCTTCCCCATAGAATCCAACACTGAAATAAGATATTGTGAATATATTAATTAGCTGTTAAACTTTTTAATATATAGTCTAATGCAGTATACTTATACAAATATGTAGTACATAATTTTTCTGAAAGAGTTGTCGTGTTTGTGATAACCAATCAATAAATTATGTACTACGTATTTCTATCAGCATATTGTATTATATAAAATATTTGAAATTAAATTCTGTAAATTTAAGTTTCCAAAAATAATATAAAAAATATTTAAGGTACTACGGTAAACATAATTATATATTTATCTTAAATAAACTTTATCATTTTATAATACTACTTTATTATTAAACTTATATGTATACAATACCCAGTTGTTGTCAAATAAAGAAAATCACTGGATTCTGCTCGATGAATTCATCAACGGACTGTTAACGTGGAGTTTCTTAGGTTACTTTGAAGCACAATGTAAAAAGGAAAACTGAAGTAACTCTGTCGTATAACGGTGTATAATTACTTATTTGTTTATATTATATCTACAAAATGGCGCAATAATTGTAATTGGCTATTTTCGCATTTATCTGTATGTTCTATAACAGGAGTGTCTAACCTTTTTGTTTCTCTGAACTACATTGGAAGATGTCATGAATTTTTGGGCCACAAGTATATTATATACTTGTGGTCCAGTCGTTAAATATGAATAAGATTTAACATGTGATAAACAGATTATAGTGCGCACTGATATTTTGACGAAATGCTAAATAATGCAAATATTTGTAGGACATAGTGGAGAATTTCATAATTTGGACTGTCAGTTTTCAAGCAGAATTGCTTATGGAAGAAATACATTTAATGGTTTAGTAATCACGAGAGAGAATATTAATAAGTATTAAATTTTTATCACGAAAAAAATATTTTAAAAAATTACTTTTACAGACACTTTCAATTTTTACTTAGAAATATATAAAATCATTTATTATAAAGTAGACAAACAGAAATTTATTTGAAAAACACAAATATTTGTTTTATTTGGGTCTGTAATTAATAAAAAAATGACAAAACACTATTTTAAAGTGCATTTTTATTAGACTAATATATTTATAAATAATATGTAGCGCGAAAAGTAGCCAATGCGCCAAATGAGATTTTTTACGCCAAACTAAAAAAAGGGTAGCCAACTTTGGCGCAAAGAAGCCAAATTATGCAACGCTGAAAGGAATACTAAATAAAATTGGAGTTGGGACTCAAAGGATTATTCTTAAATGTTTTCGAATGGTCGAAAATGTTTTGGATTAGTAGTTGGATGAGTAATGGGGATGGATTTCGGAGACGTGTGAGGCACATACTCTAGTTGATTTTTCATAAGGAAAAGTGAACGAATAACAGAAAAAAGTAGAAAGTGAAAAGTAAATAGTGAAGTGTGAAAAGTAAAAATATAAAAAACAATGCCAAAGCGTAAGAAAGAATTTTTGCGGTCTCGAATCATATCAAAACAGAAATAATCAGACAGAAGAGTAACTTGAAGATTGTAGGAATACACACCGAATTAGAGAAAGATTATGTAGAGGAAGAGAAAAAGTCTTTTACATAAAAAAACTATATTACATATAGGCCTAAATGTACGAACAAATAAAACTTGCAGCTAAAGTGTTTTATAAAAAGTATTTATTTTATAAAACCCGTTATGTATTGTTGTAGATAATTAAGTTTGTGAGGAACTAGTCGGGGATACGGGGTAGTTTGTTACTCTTGTAACACTTAATCGGCGGTTATTCCGTGAGAATAGTCCTCGGTTTGTCAACAATAATGGCTTTTCCTTAATTAAGGAAAATTGAATGTGGAGGGCTTTAACTAATATTTTAATCTTTAAACGGAATAGAATGATCATGTAATTACCTCTTCCTTGTCAGGATTCCCGACACCGGTTAATTAAATTTAGATTCGCGGATTAACACGCGTTTAGTGAGGTTAACACGGATTTTATTCAATGATGAGACATTTCGTTAACAAATAATAAAGGAATTTAATAAAACCAGAATAAACAATATTATACAAAAATAGAATTATTGAATAAATTAAAATTAAGCGAATGACAGATTATACGATTGAGAGAGAGAGCTCACAAATTCAATGTTAATCATACTACCTCAATTTACTTTATCTTTTTCTGTATTGTATGATTATACTTCACTTCGTTGTTTTCTTACACTGCAGTTAATGGAGCAGTCTTGCAAGGCACATAATTATATATTTTCTTCTATTCTTACTAATTTAACTCATTATTACATTCATGCGGGAAATGACTAAGGCGTTGACATTCGGTATAAGTATGAAATACGTCTCTCTTCTATGAGATCTTCATGCGTACTCCTAACTAAGGGCGTTGGCCTTAGGGAGCAAATATGATATACTTCTCTCCTCTATGAGATCTTCTGACGTACTCCTCGAATCATGCAAAATTCTGACTATATTTTTCACTTCTCATTCAATTAGCGTTTAGGATTTCCTCACGTGAATAGAGGAAGACGGGATTTATCGAGGGGTCGACAATTCCCAGGGTGTTGAGATTTTGGATAGATAAGTGGAAAACAGAAAGATGGTTCAACTTCCGTTAAAGGAAGTGACTTTTTATCCGTTCCCCACGTTAGAAAAACGATATTTTCACCCCAAAAATGAAAGAATATTTTCTTTCAAAATTTATAATTAGATTATTAATTTGTCCCAGGTCTATTCGGATCTCACAAATGTTTTTATCAAACTTGCATTATATCATAACCCAATTATTTTGAATTAAATGTTACCAAGTTCTAATTATGGAATAAGGCAATAACTATAAGGATTCTTAAGATCGATGACGATGAATTTTAATGATATTTGGGGACAGTTTCTTTTTCTCTATACCAATATCAAAAAAATTTCTAAATATAATCATTTCAAAAATATAGTCATTATATGTATGTATAAATCCTCTGTATAAATGTTTGTGTTGGGAAATATAAAATACCACCGACCAACCTATTCTCGAAAAATACGATTAATAGAATTTTTTTTTAATTTACTAAAATATATTTAAATCGTATCATTTCTTATTTTTAAGCATTTACTTAAACACATTTTACTAATAAACAAATAAATTTAAATTATTCTACCTAAAATCTAAAATAATGGTGAGAATCCGAACTTATTAATAACATAACTGAATCACAACGTAATGTTTCTACTTTCTGTCAACGTTCCCAACTGGGAGCAGTTCGTCTTTTCAGTTCTCAGCGTAAAAGACGACACTTTCTCGTAACCTCCCGACTTGCTGTTTGGATTTCATCCTTTTAAAATAATACCAAACGGGCAGTCGAGGAATCGTCGCCATTACCTCGATATTTGCAGTCGTCGTCCGTTCCTCGAACCGTTTAAGACTTTGCATCACAGCCGCCCTTAGGGCCGGACAACTGGGGCAACCGTCCCGGGCTTCGCGCTTAAGAAAATGCAGCGTAATAATGTTTTATAATTAAAATGTAACAACTTGTATTCAACGTAAAACTTAATTTTAAACTATAATTATAAGGTACACTGGAAAAATTTCATAAATCTTAATTTCTTGATACAGCTTTGATAACAATACTAATTGAATTTATGATCTACAAAAAGAATAACTGTTTAATGTATAAATTCAAATATATTTGTGTTTATTAGTGTTGTATTAGTCGTTCTTTTATAAAAGAATAATTACCTTAAAAATATCCAAAATGACATTTAAAAAAATCAGTTTATATAATATAAATTGTAAGTTGGCAATACCGTCAAAACTAGGCGCCAAGTCAGATTAGTGTAGTTAGCATAGCTCAGAACATTTATACACTTAAGCATATTGTAAGCTAATAAATGTTTCAATTGAACAAATTTATGCTGCTTAATGGTACTTTTTTTAATTTAATAAGGTTAAAACACCTTAACTTAAACTTCGTTCAGCACTCCATTACTGTAAAACAGCAGAGAAAAACATTGTTATATTCATAATAACTTTTAATACTTGGGAAGGAACTTTACGGACACAAGTATGTTTTTCAAATTTTCTAGTTATTATATTATTTTTCAATTCATTTTTATTTCAAGTTTTATTTTCTATTTTTTCTAGGATTTAGAACATTTGCAATGAGTACGAGTAGAGATAAAATAGAAATTATTTAAGTTGTAATTAGAAAANGCTAAATTTTTATTAATTAATTTTTTAAATTGGTGCCTATTTGACCGAGCGCGCGTAATTTAAATTTGACGGAGCACGCGCGTGCCGACGGGTTAAGAGGATGCAGCATAATAATGTTTCATAATTAAAATGTAACAAATTGTATTCAACGTAAAACTTAATTTTAAACTATAATTATAAAGTACACTGGAAAAATTTTATAAATCTTGATTTCTTGAAACAACTTTGCTACTAATTGATTTTATGATCTACGAAAAGAATAACTGTTTAATGTATAAATTCAAATATATTTGTGTTTATTAGTTTTCTATTAGTAGTTTTTTAATAAAAGAATAATTACCTTAAAAATAATCAAAATAATATTTTAAAAAAATAGTTTTTATAATATAAATTGTAAGTTGGCAATATCGACAAAACTAGGCGCCAAGTCAGATTAGCGTAGTTTGCATAGCACGGAAAATTTAAACACTTAAGCAAATTGTAAGCTATTTAATGTTTCCATTGAACAAATTTATGCTGCTTAATAGTACTTTTTTAATTTAATAAGGTTAAAACACCTTAATTTTAACTTCGTTTATTACTCCATTACTGTAAAACAGCAGAGAAAAACATTGTTATATTCATAATAACTTTTAATACTTGAGACATAAACTTTACGGACACAAGTAGGTTTTTCAAATTTTCAAGTTATATTGTCTATTTTTTCTAGAATTTAGAACATTAGCAACAGGTATAAGTAGAGATAAAATAGAAATTATTTAAGTGTTAAACAGAAAAGAAAACATGCCGAAAATAAAAAAATTCAGAAAGTCGTCAAACTGATAATCTTTTAAAATATTTTAAAACTGAATGATCTGGCTGTAGCTAGCACTAGTGTACAAAATAAGGAAGAGTCACAAACTACATACAAAGAATTACCTTCATTATTGAATGAAGATAAAGCTATAAATCAAGGTCAAGATTTTTTTTTCTTAGGGCAAACGAAAAATCTAATGAATTATCAAATTATCAACCATATTGGAAGACGATTCTGGAACTTAGCCATCACACCCTTCTGAGAAAATCAGATTATTATTAATTAATAAAAACATTTTTCAAGTAACATATTACGATTTTTCAACAGATGAACTGGGTAGAAAATTTAATGTATCTTATTATACAAAAGTACAGTACATTTAAGTGGAAAAAAATGTTGCAGAAACTGTTTTCTCTATTCAAAACTAAAAGATAAGTTACTTTGTTTTTACTGTTATTTATGTTTTAACCAATTGTCAAAGATCATGTTTAGCATTAGTAAATGAAGGTGTTTTTGATTGGAAGCACCTTGGAAGTCCCTGAAATAAATATGAATTATCGTTGCCACACCGAAAATCACTTAAAGATATTCTATGGAGCTAAAAACAGTTTGCAAAAAGAACAAACAATTGACGATTTTAATCAAAGACAAATTAATTCAGATGTGTGAAGTTCTTAAAAAGATTATATTTTGCATACAATATTTAGCTAAAAACAATGATGCACTTCGTAGAAGGAATCAGATAATACAAAAAATAATGGTAAAATTTTAAGGTCAATTGAAATTAACTTCAAAATTCGATGCAAGAATGGCAGAACATATAAGACATATCAAAGATAAAAAAACAAAATGAAATAATTGTGAGAATTCGCATGGATTCTTAGATTTTAATAATAATATTTATAAGAAAGCATTATAATTTTATAAATTAAAAGAAAATTATCCACAGAAATTAACAGAAAAAAGGAGAGAAAAAAAAGGAAGTTCACTTGTTTCCAACAAGTTTACTTCCTTCAGAAAAGTAGTTAGTCAACCGATGACTACATGTTTAGATCATTGTCAGATGATCCTTAGGCTCGATTTCCATTGGAAGAAAAAATTAGTATAAAATAAAGTTACGCGCTAAAATCTGCGGACATCAGCTCTTCATTGTTTCAGCTTGTCTTTGTTTAACTAAGTGCCATAGTTCTTCACACGAGTGATTTCCGCCCAAGATTATGAATCGCATAATTCAAGTTATCACAGACGTAATATAATATAATACAGTATTGTTTGTAAACTGTCTCTATCAACCTCTAAAGACCAACCTATTTTTAAAGGTTTAATTATTCATGTTTAATCGTAGCTAGATGTTATTTATGTTTGTTCATTTATATTCTTTTTTTTCCATTAAAATATATGTTAATTTGTTAATGGGACTTGATTCTAGTTTTCTCATAAACTCCTATCACTTACTCACGTGTGTCTCCCTACTCAAACCAGCCATCCTAATCGACATAGAAGAATCGCGAGTTAAACCGCGAAATAATAGTTTAACTGATGTCAATATCCTGACGGGAATCTTGATTTCACAATCGAAATCTTTGTTACCGCTCATAGGTTAGACTTCCATTGACATAGAGATCGGATCTGACGATCTTGTGCCGATTAAGTGGTACACAAGTTTACTAACTTTATACCCCCGGCTTATCTCACATAATTAATATGTTGGCAAACAAAGTTAAAAATGAAATAATAATACAAAAATAAATAAAAAGTAAATGTTATGCAGTACAGTTAGACTGTACCACCGATAAAACTCGTATTAAACAATTGACTCTCATTGTTCGAATTGTAGAAATGCTTAACAAACAATAACGAAATGAAATTGGAATTAATGATTATTTTAATTGTTTTACTATTTTCCACCTATGCTCACAGGTGGGCTAATCTAATGAAACATTTAAGAAATTCAATTCTAAAACCATTATCAGATACACGTTGTGAAGGCCGAATGAATTCTGTAAAGACAGTTAGATCTAATTTAAACAAAATTATAACAGCATTAGAAGAATTAAATGACGTGACAGAGATTTCTAGTGTAAAAACTAAAACAGATTCTTTGAGAAATATGCACGACGCTTCCAAATCTGGTAATTAGTTTAAGAATATTATTAACAATTCGAATTTCAACAGCATCAACAGGAACGATTAACAAATCTGACATTTTTATGTATTGAGCAGGAAATACGTGAAAAATTACATTGCGCTGTTTTTATAAAAGATTTTGTTGAAATAAAAGCCCGCAAAATTGATATTTCATAAAATATTGCGAAAAGGTTTAATAAAACATTTAAAATAAAACTAAAAACATATTTCATACAATCTTTAAAAAATATTTTTTTTACAGTTTTTGTTTTATAATTTCCGCACTTTTGTTTAAATAAATTATGAAAAAATAACGTTAATTATTTTATTTATTAAGTTTTTTTACTAATACTTAGTTTCATTTTGGAAAGGGTCCCACAATTTTAGATTTGCGCCGGGCCTCGCAAATGCTAGGTGCAGATCTGCTGTGCATTATCTAATTCGATTGGATACATCTAGTTTTTACGGTTACTTTATTTCAACAGATACCTTCTCGTCTACTGTTACGCATTCTGAAAACGAACTATTAACTGTCACTATGAAATCTTGCTACAACGATCAAGAACGAGTCAACCCCATCCCCATCAACGAGGATCAGAACTGTCGAACACAGTCAACCCCAAGTATTGATCGGCACGCGAAATTCATGTAAACTCTCTCTGTCTCTTTCGACCACTTACGTCTATAAATCACTTAAATATATTGTCGTTCTAAGTTGTAAATTGTATCATGTTTTCTTCGTAATTAAATCGATATTAGTTGTTAACGTGGCATCCGAGTGATTCTCTTCTGGTATGAGGTTTTTCAGATCTTCTGTATCCCGAATCCGATCGCCCGCGCACGCGGCCGCTAGCGTGACCTACTTTTAAAAATAAACCTTTTCGTCGCGGATTTGACGACCCTGAAGTCAGACTTTTGACATTATCAATCTATCAACAATAAATATTTATAAGTTCTTACTTTGTAACGGCCATTCTTTCAACTGGGTTAAATCTCTCATAAACATGACTCCACTCCTAACACATGACGATGATAAATTCGTTTCTTCGGAAATTTTCATTAAATATGGAAGAGCGAATTTGACCACAGATTTTGTCAAATTTTTCAAATTCTTTTCTGCTGCATTCAGAAATTTTACTGTTTTATCTAATTCGCTCCAATTAAATTTTTGTGTACTATTCTCTATCTTACTTTCACGAACCTCGTTTGATTTGCAAAATATTATGAATAGAAATATCACAAATAGAACAATTCTCTTCTTCATCGTTCAAAAAATAAGATTTCACGTTGGAACAAACGTTAAGTTCAAATTCTTTCTATTAAATGGCAACTAAATTAGTTTTATAATAAAACTTCTTTATTGTTCATTCTGAGGAAAGTTTTGTGAAAACGATTAATAACCTGAAAGTCAGATTGACAATGTCATGCTGTAGTTTCCTGGCATTGTTTATTTGTTTTTATTTTTTATAATTACTGCCATTAATCTTCTGTCTGCAGAAAATTAAAAATACGACTGATTACTACTCCAAAAAATTAAGATAATTTAACTATTTCAATAATATTACTGTCACCTTTAACATAGATAGATCTTAGATCAGAGGTGTATAATCAGCATCCGATCCACCTTCGGGTTGCATGCGGTCCAATAAATGTGTAAACAAAGCCGAAAAATGTTTTAATTTTTTTTATTATTTATTTCTTTCATCGGCATAAACTAAAAGAAAAAGATTCACAAAACCGTAAACTTGATATTTTATTGGAAAAGAAATATTTTTAAATACTTGGAGATGTGTGAATGAGGAAGGATTGCTAAATAAATTGAAATTGTGACTCAAAGGATTATAGATCCAAAGTTGGGAAAAGTCAACAAGTAGTAAGAAAGGTTAAATAGGTCCTCTGTTACGTAAATATTGACTTTTAATTTTCCAATAATACCTTAATTCAACCCAATACTAAATAAGTACCTATCAGTAACCGAATGAATAAAATCACTGAATACAAGAAGTTAGTCGTGTGTTCGCAGACTTTTTTAAAACTCTTTCCGCCCTGTGGGCACTAAGTGGGCCTCTATTTGCCAGTCCATTACGGGTTCAGCCAGGCCCACAATGGTGCTGCCGGGTGGTGAGGGACGGGGCCCGACATATTTGAACGGACCACCACCCGAAAAATTTCTGGGGATTCCTTGACCTGTCCGGATGCGAACCCGGGTCCCCATTTTAGGACTAAATTTTTGAAGCGATATTAGTTCATTACGCTTACTTTAATTCAGAAAATAAAGTAATTAAACAAACTAATAATAAAATTTTAATAAAACATTATTAATGAGAAGCCAAGTCATTTCAGCTATTAATGTCACGGAATAATAAATAGTTTTATTGTTTGGTTTATAAAATAAACGTAATTACTTGGCCATTGCGAAATTTTCTGGAAATCTGAAATGATTATATCAGTTTGATTGAAAAACCAATTCCTGGAATATTTTAAACCCATTTTCTATTCCTAACCTTCGGGAAATCGNAAATATTGACTTTTAATTTTCCAATAATACCTTAATTCAACCCAATACTAAATAAGTACCTATCAGTAACCGAATGAATAAAATCACTGAATACAGGAAGTTAGTCGTGTGTTTGCAGACTTTTTTAAAACTCTTTCCGCCCTGTGGGCATTAAGAGGGCCTCTATTTGCCAGCCCATTACGGGTTCAGCCAGGCCCACAATGGTGCTGCCAGGTGGTGAGGGACGGGGCCCGACATATTTGAGCGGACCACCACCCGAAACATTTCTGGGGATTCCTTGACCTGTCCGGATGCAAACTCGGGTCCCCAGGGCGGTAGGCTGCCACCTTGACCGCTCGGCCACTGTGTTCGCACACTGTCAACAAACTGGTGACAATAAGTTTTCTGGGTTTTCTTCGCGTAATTGACACCTGAATTCAGAGCAGCTTTACATTAAAGTCTTTCCGGAATGCTCTTTGGCCGATAGCTGACGTGTCGCATTGCAGTAACCAAATAAATAAAAATAATTATCACCTGCGATTATTCATTGTGACGTCGTCACAATGCCGGCTGCAAATTTTCATCGGAATGTTTTCAATAATTTTAATGGTTGTTTTGCCTTTGTGCACCATACTTTTTTTGTTCTAGACCGAATGTTCGTATATACTTAATCTGGGCTTCTTGTCACATAAAACTTCCAGATCTGGTATTAACATTTATCCATGTAACTCTTTTCTCCAGATTATGAAAAAACATACAGACATTCAGAGTTTATAAGTGCAATTTTTTCAACTTACAGCTAGATAATTTTTCTATAAGCGCAATATTTACGAAAAAGAACTTCCCATGTACAATATGTTGCCAAACTTTAAACATTATTATAACATAAACGGAATTATTCTACCATTTCTACAACATTTTTTCTATTTAAAGAAGTTTTACATCAAACATTTCAGAAATTAAAATTAGCATCTTACATCTTATGAAGGACAATCACAAACTATCCAACACAGATCACTTTTCAAATATTAATTCATAATAGACCTGTTTTAATTAGTAGTCGGTGACCATCCCCTCTTCCGGGAGAAAGTCAACGACTACATTTGGTCGAATTATCTTCACCCCCTACCTCAACAGCCTTTTCTTCCTATAGGACAAGAGGTATGGAAGCATTCCAATAAGAAAATTACTTAATGCAAAGTTACAGCGACCACAAAGTATGTTCTAAAGTGTTTTTTAGGAAACCGAGTTTAAATATTTGGCTCGTTTGTCGGAAAATTTGATTCGTTAGCAGATTACCGTTTCATATTCGACTGTGAATTGGAAAGTTTCTTACGGTTAACATTATAAAATATATGAAAAATTTAAGATATATTTTTAATTCTTGTCTACTTGATTAATGAAACTTTTAATTAATGTCATTTCGTATCATCCGAGTATCGCTATAAACATGACAATAAGCGAAAGTAAAGAAACTATATAGTTTTCGTTCCAATGTTTGTTATATAATAGTGTGCAATTGATATAGGGGAGACCGGGGCAACTTCGGCATACGGGGCAAATTTGTCAAGCGTTTTTTTAAAAACAAATTAAAAGGAGACTTTGGTTATAGGTTAGGCAGTTGAGTTTTATTGGTGGCTTGTTGAGTATAGTGCTTTTATTGTTCTCCAACAAGCGTAGTTGAATTATCAAGCAAATTTTCATTTTCGTTCAATTCCATATAATATTTTTTTTCCATTTATATTGAATTGGCAGGTTTTGTTATAATTCCATGATAACGAAAGTTACTTTTCCTGTTAGAAGGATGTAACTTCAACTTATTCACGTGGCCAGATCGTGGCTTGGCATTCTGTTCT
>NW_019384831.1:444323-448584 GCF_000671375.1 Centruroides sculpturatus
GAAGCATAAGTACATAAAAGAGAGTTATGAAAATTTATTTGAAAAAAACAAATATTTGTTTTATTTGGGTCTCTAATTCATAAAAAGTGACGAAACATCATTTTAAAGTGCATTTTTATTAAATTAATATAATTATAAATAATATGTAGCCGAAAAAGTAGCCAAAGAGCCAAATGATATTTTTTACGTCAAGCAAAAAAAAGTAGCCACATTTTGCCCAATTAGCCAAATCTTGTAATGTTGGAAGAAATACTAAATAAGGCTGGAGCTGTGAATCAAATGATTATAGACCCAATGTGGGAAAAAGAGGCAAAGAACAAAAGATAAAGAAGTGAAAAAGGTTGAAAAATTATGGGTCCCTATTTGTTTAACAGAAGATCTATTTAACGTTTCTCACTACTACATCTTTTGTCCTTTCTCATCTTTCCCTTTTTTTCCCAAAATTCGGGTCTATAATCCTTTGAATCACAACTCCAAATTTATTTAGTAATCATTCTGCATTCACACATCTCAAAGTATTTGAAAATATTTTTTTTTACATTTAAAAATAAAATATGAATAAAAGTTACGGCTTTGTGGAACTTTTTTTGAGTTTATGCCATTGAAATAAATAAATAATAATAAAATTAAAACATTTCTCGGTTTGTTTACACGTTTATTGGGCCGCATTGGAACTTGCCTTGGGCCGCATGCGGGCCGCGGGTTGGACACCCCTGCTCTAAAAGTACAAATACCTCTATGCGGATATGTTTAATATGCGTTCATTGAATAGGTTCATTAATGGCGATGGAAGTTCAAATGGCTGTGGTTGGTCGTATGTCCTTTCGGTCCAGAGTATGGAGACAAATATGGCACATCTACCAAGTATAACTTCCGAGGGATCACGCGGAGCTTCCGGGGACTCAAGCTTTTATACGTTATTCATGGGAAATGAGTCACGTGATCGACTTCTGTTGACACTTATGGTGCATTCCGATCAACTAAGTGTCAACTTTCCCACCTTAATGTGAAAACAATCGGTGACCTCCGATATACTTCTCACCAAGAGTTGTTTTTCCTCAGAGTTGTTTACAAAGATTTTTCCAACATTGGCGTAAAAATCGTGGATTTCACATCATTCACCTCTTTCTTTAAAATTATACTTTTGAGTATAATTTTAACATTTAAATTTAGATTACTCTGTCTCTTTTTTTGACATGGGTTTCTCGACAATAAAAATTTCTCCATGTAACAAAGACAATTGGTTGACGCATTACATGTGCAATCTGCACTACAGACGTGATTTACAATCGTGACGAGTTGTTGAGACTGTTGACCTACTGTCACAGTTTCCGTGTTGATGATTCCCCGTCTGTTGATAGTTCAGAAATTCTACACCAGTTCAAAGTCATTCTATGTAGGTAAGTTGTGTGATGCTAGTAGACTGCGTTGTTGTCGTTGAATCGGCATCAGTCTCTTCTGAAGCACAAAGTTCACTTTCACTGTTTGCAACAAAATCAGTTTGTTTCTATTCCTGTTGAACAGAGTGAGAGGTATATGTGTTACAAAATTGTCATAACTAATTTCTCTCTCTCTCTATTTTCTAATCTAATTAGGGGAAATGTCCTATCACTAATCCTAAACCTTATAAAATCTGGATTGAAACTTAGCCTTGTCAATGTATTCTATAATTTCAGTTAGGAGATCGCTTTGAAGATGGACAGTCTGGCGGACTGACGATTTCTATGTCAGAGTGATGACGGATTTCAGGTTTCTGTAGGTGTATAGGAAGCGTAGCCTCTCGTTTCGCTACTCTTTTTCTTTTAACCTTTCGATGCATTGTCATTTTTTCTTTTCTTTCCAAGATTCTTCTTTTTCTTTCTTTGTGGGAAGGGGTTGGATTTGCGGGTCGGACGATTTGAATTCTATTCTCACCGGAAGTTGATGTAGACTCTTTCGGTAGGTCACCTTGACCTCGATTTTGCTTTTGTCTTCGTCTTTTCCTATTTTTGTAAGGTTGTGCGCTTTCATTTCGCACATTTGAGACATGCGATTGACCTTGATGCATAAGTCGTATGACCATTTTTTTAGCCGTAGTGTCGAGTTTTCGTCTTTTCAGCTTCTGTCGAGGTTTACAGCTTGAGCAACAATTTTGTCATTCGGTAACATTATTTTCTCGTTTGCATCATCGATAATGAAGCTTCTTCTTTTATTATATCTCGTCCGATGATCCCTTCACAAGGAGCGGTAATTTCCGATCGGACAATTCTGCACGATCTGGAAAACTTGTATCCTCTAAATTTGAAAATAGGTACAGTCATGCCTATGGTTGAGATGGATTCTCCATTCAGTCCTACCATCTTCCTTTGTTGTCCAAATTTTACCGGGGTTTTTCCTTTTAATTTATTTGCAACCTCGTTTGACAATACTGTGTCATTGAACTCTGGATCTATAGTAAATTTGACTGAGATGTTATTCACATAACCTAAGATGATGGGTTTCTTCTTCGTTTGAGTCCTTGTAGTTCTAATGATGCCTTGCCACTTCTCCTCTTTCTCGGAGGGGACATCTAATTCGTTGGTAGTTATGGGCTTCCTCTGTGCGGTTAGCCTATTGCATCGAGGATAGGAAGTCAAACGATCCTTACATTTTCTATGTAGCGGAGAGGACAACCTGTTCGTAATTTCGTCCAATCGATTTCGAAGTTCCTCGATAGTGGCTTTTACTGATTCCCACTCTTCCGGTGGTTTCTCTGTAGCGGATTTAACTTCCCTTATAGGTCTGATTTTGAAACTGGGCTGTGCCGTCAGAGTTTCTATACTTTCCTCACTTATAGCTGCTTTTAGAGCTTTGTCAAAACTAGCAGGTTTACATGACATGACACATTGACTGATTTTAAGATGTATGCTATTCAAAAACTGAGCTTTTAATCTTTTGTCTAATTCTTTATCCTGTATGCGCTTAATGATTGTGGTCTCCGCTGCATCTGCTCCCTCTTGCGTTATCTCAATTTCGGTAGCAAGAGATTGTAATCACGCTGCATATGTCTGTACATCTTCCTCCAGCATTTGTACACATGCATAGAATCTAAGAACTCGAAAGTGAAAAGGGACCTTTTCAAAACGCTCTAGCATAACATTCTTAAATTCCTCAAAATCCTCAATGTCTTTGATTCGTCTATCCTTTCGAACAAATTCTCTGGCTATCCCCATAACTCTCAGCTTTGCTATTGCCAACATTTGCGCTTTTGTCTATCCTGACAATTTTGCCAGATCTGATAGAAAGTCAAAAAACTCAGTTATTCTGTCCTGCTGTATCANAGAGCTTTTCTTCGTTTGTGGGCAATAAAAAATTCTGAAGTTCCTCAAGGACAGGCAGTCTCGAAGGATTAACCCATGGTGTATAGCAGCCTTAAAAGCTTTTAATCACGTGACTCTGATATTTTACGCTTGAGCAAGTCGTAAAACCAGCGTAAAAGAGATTTGAGCAGTGCTCAACTTTGGACGCGAATACGGCCGTAAAACGGTACCATCCATCAAACAGAAGACAGTGAAATCTATGTGAGATTAGCAGTGGGCAACTGGGCTCATTCCAAATGACAACTTACTCTGCAACAGTTTGGTAAAACCCGTTCTCAGCTTGTCAGATGGCTAGAAGGGCAAAAATTTGAGTGGGGAGTGCGTCGGTAAGTCGGCAGGTGTCCTTCAGAGACAGGAGACAGTTTTAAAAACGAAACAAGCATTTATTTATATAACTAACAAGGAGAGCCTACGGCTTTGGGGTAACGGATTTTGATGATCTTTGGTTTAGAGGTAGTACACCATGTGAGTGTACTACCTGTAAAATACTAAAGTGCAATACTCAAATATAATCAAGAAAAACGAATATAATTTATTGAAGCAATATTATATAATTACATAGCATTGTCAGATGTACATGATCGTGAATGATACTTATGATAAAAACATTCAAAACAAAAATTCTGTCTACACCAAGAACAATAAATAAATGCTGCTTTTTTACAATTGCAAGGTATGTTTAAACGAGAACTTGTTTAACTCCTTAAGGACATAGACATTTTTGATATTAATTTATTTAAACGTAAAAAATACTTAAAAACTGAAAAAAACGAAAGAAATGCGTTAATTTTGAAGAAAAATCTTCAAATTTTATTTTCCTTTGTCTCGCCTTTCTGTGAAATTTAACACCGATGAGTCATTGTTTACACATCTGGATGACCTTGAACACAGCTGGAGTTGGATTTCCCGGGACATTCTCATAG
>NW_019384831.1:449732-454843 GCF_000671375.1 Centruroides sculpturatus
TTAAGGCTGGTATACACGGTAAGGAAATCCTTTGAGGATTAACCGTGATTTTTTTTTCTATCTATCCATTTTTAAATAAAAATAATTCTTTATACGCTGGGAGATATTTTAATAAGTTTTGTAAATTACTATGTTCGATCCAGCCAGTTATATCCGAGTTTTTTTCGTCTGTTAAGCACATCCTTTGAGGATTTCCTTACCGTGTATACCAGCCTTAACGGTGCATTCCGATCAACTAACTGTCAACTTTCCCACCATAATGTGAAAACAATCGGTGACCTCCGATATACTTCTCACCAAGAGTGTTTTTTTTTTTTTCATCGGAGTTGTTTACAAAAATTTTTCGGACATCGGCGTAAAAATCGCGGATTTCACACCATTAACCGCTTTCTTTAAAATTATACTTTCGAGTATAATTTTAACATTTAAATTTAGATTGCTCTCTCTCTTTTTGACATGGGTTTCCCGACAATAAAAATTTTTCCATGTAACAAAGAGTATTGGTTGACGCGTTACATGTGCAATCTGCACTACAGACACGATTTACAATCGTGACGAGTTGTTGAGGCTGTTGACCTACTGTCACAATTTTTTTGTTGATGATTCACCATTTGTTGACAGTTCAGAAATTCTACATCCGTTTAAAGTCATTCGATGTAGGTAAGTTGTGTGATGCTAGTAGACTGTGTTGTGGACGTTGAATCGGCATCAGTCTTTTCTGAAGCACAAAGTTCACTTTCACTGTTTGCAACAAAAATCAGTTTGTTTCTATTCTTGTTGAACAGAGTGAGAGGTATATGTGTTACAAAATTGTCGTAACTAATTTCTCTATCTCTCTCTCTCTCTCTCTCTCTCTATTTTCTAATCTAATTAGGGGAAATGTCCTATCACTAATCCTAAACCTTATAAAATCTGGATTGAAACTTAGCCTTGTCAATGTATTCTATAATTTCAGTTAGGAGATCGCTTTGAAGATGGACAGTCTGGCGGACTGACGATTTCTATGTCAGAGTGATGACGGATTTCAGGTTTCTGTAGGTGTATAGGAAGCGTAGCCTCTCGTTTCGCTACTCTTTTTCTTTTAACCTTTCGATGCATTGTCATTTTTTCTTTTCTTTCCAAGATTCTTCTTTTTCTTTCTTTGTGGGAAGGGGTTGGATTTGCGGGTCGGACGATTTGAATTCTATTCTCACCGGAAGTTGATGTAGACTCTTTCGGTAGGTCACCTTGACCTCGATTTTGCTTTTGTCTTCGTCTTTTCCTATTTTTGTAAGGTTGTGCGCTTTCATTTTCGCACATTTGAGACATACGATTGACCTTGATGCATAAGTCGTATGACCATTTTTTTAGCCGTAGTGTCGAGTTTTCGTCTTTTCAGCTTCTGTCGAGGTTTACAGCTTGAGCAACAATTTTGTCATTCGGTAACATTATTTTCTCGTTTGCATCATCGATAATGAAGCTTCTTCTTTTATTATATCTCGTCCGATGATCCCTTCACAAGGAGCGGTAATTTCCGATCGGACAATTCTGCACGATCTGGAAAACTTGTATCCTCTAAATTTGAAAATAGGTACAGTCATGCCTATGGTTGAGATGGATTCTCCATTCAGTCCTACCATCTTCCTTTGTTGTCCAAATTTTACCGGGGTTTTTCCTTTTAATTTATTTGCAACCTCGTTTGACAATACTGTGTCATTGAACTCTGGATCTATAGTAAATTTGACTGAGATGTTATTCACATAACCTAAGATGATGGGTTTCTTCTTCGTTTGAGTCCTTGTAGTTCTAATGATGCCTTGCCACTTCTCCTCTTTCTCGGAGGGGACATCTAATTCGTTGGTAGTTATGGGCTTCCTCTGTGCGGTTAGCCTATTGCATCGAGGATAGGAAGTCAAACGATCCTTACATTTTCTATGTAGCGGAGAGGACAACCTGTTCGTAATTTCGTCCAATCGATTTCGAAGTTCCTCGATAGTGGCTTTTACTGATTCCCACTCTTCCGGTGGTTTCTCTGTAGCGGATTTAACTTCCCTTATAGGTCTGATTTTGAAACTGGGCTGTGCCGTCAGAGTTTCTATACTTTCCTCACTTATAGCTGCTTTTAGAGCTTTGTCAAAACTAGCAGGTTTACGTGACATGACACATTGACTGATTTTAAGATGTATGCTATTCAAAAACTGAGCTTTTAATCTTTTGTCTAATTCTTTATCCTGTATGCGCTTAATGATTGTGGTCTCCGCTGCATCTGCTCCCTCTTGCGTTATCTCAATTTCGGTAGCAAGAGATTGTAATCATGCTGCATATGTNGACTGATTTTAAGATGTATGCTATTCAAAAACTGAGCTTTTAATCTTTTGTCTAATTCTTTATCCTGTATGCGCTTAATGATTGTGGTCTCCGCTGCATCTGCTCCCTCTTGCGTTATCTCAATTTCGGTAGCAAGAGATTGTAATCATGCTGCGTATGTCTGTACATCTTCCTCCAGCTTTTGTACACATGCATAGAATCTAAGAACTCGAAAGTGAAAAGGGACCTTTTCAAAACGCTCTAGCATAACATTCTTAAATTCCTCAAAATCTTCAATGTCTTTGATTCGTCTATCCTTTCGAACAAATTCTCTGGCTATCCCCATAACTCTCAGCTTTGCTATTGCCAACATTTGCGCTTTTGTCTATCCTGACAATTTTGCCAGATCTGATAGAGAGTCAAAAAACTCAGTTATTCTGTCCTGCTGTATCACCAGAAAATGCAGGCAACAGAGGGACAAAACTTCCTACGTTCCCTAAGACTGCTCTAGGGTTTTCTCCTTCCATTTCTATGCTACTATGTTCTAGAATCGCTTAGCTGCTATAATTTGTGACAACCTGTTTGAGCCGAACTTGTCTATTGCGGACAAACCTGTCTAAGCACAAACAAACTTTGCCTATAAACCCCACCCCTGACACCAATGTGAGATTAGCAGTGGGCAACTGAGTTCATCCCAAATGACAACTTACTCTGCAACAGTTTGGTAAAACCCGTTCTCGGCTTGTCAGATGGCTAGAAGGGCAAAAATTTGAGTGGGGAGTGCGTCGGTAAGTCGGCAGGTGTCCTTCAAAGACAGGAGACAGTTTTAAAAACGAAACAAGCATTTATTTATATAACTAAGCTAGAAGACATAGGTTAAATGCGATTAAAGAGAGTTCACGAAGCTCTAAAAAGTACAAATACCTCTATGCGGATATGTCTAATATGGGTTCGTTGAATATGTTCGTTAATGGCGATGGAAGTTCAAATGGCTGTGGTTGGACGTATGTCCTTTCGGTCCGGAGTATGGAGACAAATATGGCACATCTACCAAGTATAACTTCCGAGGGATCGCCCGGAGCTTTCGGGGACTCGAGCTTTTATACGTTATTCGTGAGAAATGAGTCACGTGATTGACTTCTGTTGACACTTACGGTGCATTTCGATCAACTAACTGTCAACTTTCCCACTATAATGTGAAAACAATCGGTGACCTCCGATATACTTCTCATCAAGAGTGTTTTTTTTTTTCATGGGAGTTGTTTACAAAGATTTTTCGGACATCTATGTCAATGTGACACGGTGTGAAAATGGAAAACGAGCTTTTGTGTATGTTCCCTGGTAGCTACTCTAGAGTAGATCTGGAAAGATTTATCAAAAACATTCGAAAGCATTGGTGTATCTACGACAAGAAGTATCCTGAATATAATAATGGATGCCTAAATCATGGGATACGGACGGCCAAAGGAAAATCCTTCAATTTAGAAGAGTATATAATGAAAAAAGCTAAGCTTAATAAGTGCTGCATATTATCTTAATTAATAATACGATAATAAAAGTTAATATATGAAAGTAAAGATATTATTTTTACTGCATTTGTAATTGTAGTACAGAAAAAACTCGTAGAATATAATCATTGTCTTTATAACTTTACCGTGGCGGTAAAAACTTCGGTAGCCGGACCTCCATTGCAATCCAGAAGCAAACGCAAATAGGTCACGTGATTAAAGTTTTTACGGCAAGGTTTTACGCCCGTTTTTACGTTAGTGCAGTTTTGGCCTTACACAGATAACAACAGCAGGAAATTTTTATGAAGCAATCTCACTGTGAAAATAAATATGTAAGATAAACGATATCACAGAAAAAGACTTCGAACTTTCTGCTTTAAAATCCTTTTACGTACATTAATTTCTCTGAACGTTAGAACATTTTTAGCAACTTCAGTTAATAAAATTTGAGACAAATGCGTTAATGAGTTAATAAGGGAAAATGAAGTGAGGGGTGGAGAAGACAGTTAAGTATGTCCTCAGAAATATCACGTTAACAGAAAGACTAATAAATTGATTTAGTTTATTTAATAATGAATATGCGTCAGATGAGCATTCTGCCAAGGAGGATGCCTCCCGAAAAAACATGTAAATATGGCCCCTATGTAATGGTAATAAAATAAAAGAAATCTCAAAAAATTGCACGTGAATAATATGTTAGCGAACCCATGACTAACTATTGGTGTTCGGCGGTTTTATCCACTCGGTTACTGAAGGGTATTTATTGGGTTGCAATTTGAAATAAATTGCCAACCTATAATTTTGCACTGTCGTTTGATGTCTAACATTTCTTATTTCATTCCAGGAAGTTGTTCGAAGTACGAATCGATTTTTACCATTAGAAATATAGAAAAACAGATCATTTCATTCTTAGATCCTGAATAATACCCATTTCAATAAAATTAAAATATCAAATCAACATAACTTAAAATAAAAATAAAATGTTCAACACTATGACCTTTTCTGAAAATATCCAAACAATTTGTCGATCAATACATGGAGAAAATGCACCACACTACTCACTATTCATTGACTATTCACCCTTTTATTACCTTTTGCCATGCCCTTTGTTTACGTGTATTTTCTAAAACGGCCAAGGGCAATATAGGTAAGACAAGGTCAGACAAGTTATATTATTTTAAAAATTCACCAAAAATCAAGTTATCGATATATTCATATGACAAAAATTACGTTACATATATTAATATTTGTAGTTATAAATGCGATACCATGTAATCGCGAGATTCGGATCGATAGTAAACTGGTGGGAAAGAGAAC
>NW_019384831.1:455200-515940 GCF_000671375.1 Centruroides sculpturatus
GTAAATTGAGTTTACTATCGTCTGTACAGAATTATATATAAATTAGGTACTGTACATATAATTATATATTAATTATATATAAATTAGGTACTGTATATATAATTATATATTAACTTAATTTATTGTAACTTTATTATAATTATATATATACTTTCTGCTATCCAGCGCCACGCTACACAGAGTTTAGGTGAGTAAGTTGAGTTTACTATTGTCTGTACAGGATATAAATTAGGTACCGTAAGTCTAATACAGCACTAATTTTATACATTTCTTGTGAAAGAAACATTTCTTGTTCAATGGCCATAAAAATTATTTATATTAATCGGAATGTTCGCCTAATTTAAAAATGTTTCAGTCAGTGGAGGGTAAATTTCTTAGTTCGCAGAATATACGTTTTTTTTTTATTTTCCGGTTGAATTTAAATGGTATGAATGATACAAAAAGATTTTGATGTCCACAAGGGAAAAATTGTATTTTATTGTAGTACTGTATTAATACTGCACAGAATTAATAAATCGATGTTTGACATGGCCTATTAAAACAGCAGATCTGTACTATATTTACACACACAAACAGAAACAAAAATCATTCGTGGTGTTGGATCTATAGAAACCGGACCTATTTTAGTGCTTGCTTTTGCATTATTTCAATAATTCGGCTAATCCGAAAATCTGCTAATTCGAACAGGGATAGGTCCCAATTAGTTCGAACCAGCGGGAATCAACTGTATAATTAAAACAGTACGACTATGTATTTTTTCTTAATTTTTAAGCATAAAGAATATTTTCTACATGTATACTTTCTAATATACGCCTGTAATAAACAATGAAACAAGAAAATAGAATATTTTCGTAAATAAATGCAAATACAACAAAGCTAAAACAGTATGTTAAGAGAATTTTCTTAAATTCCTAGTTTTATACCATACTGCGTAAATTATTATAAATCGTTTTAATTTTATTGAAATTTCATACTATTATACATAGGCTATATTATTGAATACATTTAGGTAATATTGTTACAAATCAGTTTAATTATATTCGGAATGATAATAGCTTCAAATGTTTTAATCATATAAAAATAATTAATATTATTACACTTCATTGTTATCGTGTCGTTTTGTTTTTCACGCAAATTATCAAAAATCCGCATTCCTTTTTTTGGCCAACTCTTTTTTTCTTACAGAGAAAATTCATTATTTTATCGATAAAATAATTTAAAGGTGTATCCACAAATAAATGCATGAGTATTTATTTGTAGAAACACTGAATTTAGTTTTATCTCTATGTTATATATTTTTTCAGGTTCTATTAGAAGATAGCAAAGTCCTTCAAATTACTCTTATCATCTAAGGACAGGTGCCTAACATCTATTTTACCTTATGACAAGAGTGCTTAGCATATAAGTTTTCGAAGTTACTAAATTTGACTTACTCGTGTCGATATATTATAAGAAAATTTAACCATCTTATTGATTAGTTTTCCACATATCTCTAATTTTCAGATATTCGTTTTTTCCTCACTTGTTTATCAAATTTTGTTGAATGAAATATAAGACTAGACACAAATGAGGGTTAATGGAACGAATTGGGCTTATAATGGTAGCTAATCAATATGTGTCAATTTTGCAACTGGTTATTGATCAAAACGTAGTCAAGTATTGTCTTCGAGAAGAAAGACACTTTATATAACGAATTCAGAAATCTTTGGAGCAGTGATTCTCAAAGTTTTTCGGTCCAATGTTATATCCAATGCCTTCAATCGTGCCCCAACTTCCCCAAACCCATTTTTACTTCTGAAAGAAAAGCTTGGAAATATTTTGTAAGAAAACTGTTTTATGAACTTCACACTTTGTGTCTTTACGTTGTTTTTCAAAAGGTAATGCTTCATCAAACCTGTTTTAAAAGGAAACAAAAAATTTGTTAGTGACCCCAACATTTACGTATAGTTACCGTTCATTTCTTAGCCTCAAGCACCTCCTGCTTTAGACTATTCTAAGCCAGAATTTACTCAAGGAGTTATAATAATGTATTGTACAACATTTATCGTTGAATTTCTTTTTAAATACATTAGACCCATGTCTCTACCAACATCATACTATTGCCACATGCATTTCTATGTATGGCTATGATATTATGAATTTTATATTACATATTACATGTATTTATATATATTCATCTATCATAATACTATTATATATAACATCTTTGTGAGTCTATTATGAATTTCATTTTCCGATAAATTTCGTACTAGATTGTGTCTGCTGACTGCTCTCATTTCTATAACATTTTCTATCTATATCTATATCTATATATAAAAATGGACATGTATGCCCCTATATTTCACTTTTTCGCAAAAACTACACATCGCACGTGAATGGTGTTTGTATGTGGTAGTAGCCCCAAGTCTCTATTCGTGCATAGGGATGATCGCGTCTCGATAGCTATAAGGGTGCGGGAGATATTGGCTTGAAAGTGGTTGAAAGTGGCTTTCTATTTCGAATGTTTTGTTCGAATTTGTTCGAATTTAATTCGAACATAAAATTCGAATATTGGTTCGATTATAGAACGATTGTAAACGTTCCAGAAACGTTGAAAATAGTTCGTTTGACTGGACGTGAACAGGAGACGTTCAGAAATAGAATCGGGACCAGGTCTCTAATTAGTCTGGAAACGGGGGACCTAATTCTTGCATTCTGTGAAAACGGGTAAGATTGGCTATAATGTAATTATCTTAATCTTCACTATCGTTACTTTTTAAAAACCCAGCGAAGCGGGTCCTTGCAGCTAGATTCTAGATTACTTAGAAAAACTTCTTTTATATATATAAAAAACTATATTACATACAAATGTACGAACAAATAAAAACTCAGCAAAGCGGGTCCTTGCATATAAAAACCATACATTTATGTTTTCAAGGTAAAAAGAGTACATTTTTAAAACTATCCTACAGCGCTAAGCAACAAATTATCTTTCGTACTAGTTATCAAAATTTCACTATAATACATTAATTTTCACACATTTCCACATGGTGTTCTTAGATCTGGATAAGGCGTATGATAACGTATCAATGCAAGAGATATAGAGATGTTTCAGGGAAAAGAATGACCCAGAAAAACATGTTAGGCTCATCGAGGAAATGTACGAGAATTCGGACTCAAGTTAAGAATAGCGTGGGCATTGTTCCACCAGTGCTCTCCGTTAATGTTGATTTACATCAGAAATCAGCTCTTATCCCTTATCTGTTTGACCTGATAATGGACACGTTGATCTGTACCGTGAAGAGTGGTGCTCCGTGGAGTATGCTGTTGCGTTTAATATTGTGCAGTGTGAACATTCCGAAACCAAGACTGAGAAGGAAGTGTAAGAGTAGAGAAAAGTTTTGGAAGAAAGAGGCATAGGGAGCAGAACTAAAATAGCATATATCACTTTAAATGGCAGTGACGAGTACGATATTAAAATACAAAATGTGCCGCATGCTATGGTTCCGAGTTTCAAGTACGTAGGGGCCTTTGTCGAGATGGAAAGGATTGAACTCAGACGTTCAAGATAAAATTCAATGTAGACGGTTGAACTGGAGGAAGTAGAGCGCAGTGCTATAAGACACTATAATAATGTAATTATGCATTATCAGCTCTGTTAACTATAGCAGAGAAAAAAAAACTATGTCAATCGATCAAACAGAGAGCCTCCAAGATTTTAACATTTGTGGACATAGAGACCTCGATACATCGAGAAATATAAATCATTCAAGGGATTTTCTGTATGTATCTATGTATGTGCGGAGGACACCATTTTGATTACCCTTATTAGAAGCTTAATAACGAAATGTTTTAAAATTTTTACAGGGAGGTTTATTATTACGGTAGTCATGCTACTCAATGTCGGTGGTTAAAAGTACCGAGAGTGGGGAAATAAAGAGAGATTGTATGTCCTATCTCGAGTAGAATCCGTCATCATGACAATTTCATCTACTAGCATTTACAATTTTTATAAAACCCATCTTTATGTTCAAAATTATGTTTCTTGCCATTTTATAATAATTAAAAATATAGTTTTAGTAATAAAACACAATTAGATAACGCCACATTTGTAGTTTTTGATTGTTTCCAGGAAAGTTAGTCAACTCTTCACTGAATTTTTATTATTTATTTTTACTTGTTAAACTAATCTTACCAGAGTTATTGCTGATGCGTAAAGACCTTTTCATAAATGACCATGAATATACATAAAAATATAATTTTTAAAAATAAAAGATTATCTTTAGATAAGATAAACGAGTAAAAATAAAACACTCTTTCTTAAACCGATTTCGAGTGATTTATATTAGCAGACAAACAATTAACAAAGATACTATACTTCAGCCAACGTTATTTCTTTTATTGTTTTCAAATTTCTTAAAGAATTTTCCAAAAGGTTCTCCATATGCATTTCGCCGTTACAGCCTCATCGGTGGATTATCTAACAACAAGCAACTCATTACTTTTTATACAAATAAATTATTCCCAGCACGCATTAACGTTTAAACCGACATTCTGATTTAACAAATTTCCATGTTCAACAATACAAAAGTGCTCTACTACTCGTCTTTTAAACCAATTTTCTATTTTATATAATATTTATACAGAATTTCTATTAATTTTACAATTATAATTGAAACAATGTTGATATCAAGGTGACTCTTATCTTTTTAGACGAATCGCTGCCTCGTGTTCTTTTAGACGTATATCGAGCCTCCGTCCCGTTTCTCCAACATATGATTTCGCTTGAAAACAATCACATGATACTTTGTAAACCACTCCTGCGACGTCAAGCTGATTTCTTACTTTATTTTGACCTTTAGTATTTATAATATATAATATTCGACATTTTGTTTTCCTGCTTGTACTACATCAAAACTACAAACATCAAGGCTCAACAACAGTCTCTACTCCTATCTACGGCTTTTCATATGCTACTACATTGCAATTACCTTACTATCTGTGATCATCAACATGTAAACAAGGTTATCCCCAGGGTACATTTGATGTCATCTGCTTCCTCCATGGATAACCATGCAGATATTAATATCTACACAGATGGGTCTAAAAGCTTCCTCCGTGTTGGCTCAAGTATCGTATCTTCTTCCAAACTGGCATATTTTGCCCAAAATGTGTTAGGAGGTACAGACACTTCACACATATCTCCATCTATCAAGCTAAAGAATATGCTGACTACCAAGTTCAGTTGACCACTTCACTACTAAACAAAACTCTATCAACATTTACATTGATTCTCAGTCTGTCCTAAACGCTCTATTAAGTCTCAATTGCAATAGCAATAAAATCGCATATATCCAGCACCATATTAAAAATCTTGTAAATAAGATAACTTTTATATATTTTCCTGGCCATACTGGCATACATAGAAATGAAAAAGCCGACTTTGAAGCTAAGTCGGCTGCAAAGGACACTGATTCGGACTACACTCCCATCCCTCTCTCACGCTGTAGCAGCCTTAAAAATTACATTCATGACAACGCTATGCAAAAGTGGAATCAACAATGGTTGAGCAGTAAAACTGGTAAAATAACAACAAGACTTTATTTTCCTAGTGTTGAATGCAGGTTCTCATCACAACTTAAATATTTAACATTTGCTACTGCTCAACTACGTACTAAGCATGATAATTTTAGATGCTACCTGGAGATATATAACCGGGCAGAAACTGCCTCTTGTTTTTGCTCTACAGAAAACCTAGACACCGTCGACCATATGATCTATCATTGTCCAATTTGCGATCAAAATACACTTATTCTGAAATTAGAAATCTTTACGCTTGGTTTCAGGGGGCCATGTCCACTCGATAAGCTTGTTCAGAAGCCATTGTTTGACGCTTTTTATACTTATGTTCAAAAAACATGGAAGAAAAGACAATTTATAATTTCTAATATTTAGTTTTATAGTTTAGTTTTCACTAAAAACCGAATATTAATTTTATATTTATTTTGTATCATGTATTTTGGTTTATGTATTCTTAGTGTTGTTATACACTCATAGGAGTAGTGCATTTATTTTAATAAAAAGAAAAGAGAGAGAGAGATAGAGAGAAAACAACCACACGGCCTTTCCCATGAAAACAACGTGTAGAGCATGAATCCGTTAGCGTTATTATTTTATCACGTCACACGAGATGGCTTTAGTACAACGAGCGTTCGTAATAGAAACGGCCAAATTGAAGCCAAATTCAAAATTCCACTATTCAACGAGATCAAAAAATAAAAATAAGAATATTACGTAAGACGAGATCTATTACTTTTCACCCCTGAATAAGAAATCGTAAGAAATCCTTGACCCCACCTACCCCAAAATACCTTACGTAATTTATTGACGACCCCTAATAGGCGTTTCATCATTTCATGTAAGTTGCAGCTTTTAATAACCATAATTTTCTATTGTATTGATAAATTTAATTTATTATAGCTTTATTATTTTCTGCATAATAAGATCCAACCACAAATTCTATAAAGACGAAAACATATCGCTATCATGATAAATGGAAAGAGGGAATTTTTTACGATAAAGAATGATAAATGTATTTGCATTATTTTTCTTTCAAGCGTAGCACTTCCTAAAAGGGCCAATTTTTATAAACAATACGAAAATAATTATACACCTGACATTGAGATGCGGAAAGCAGAAGACAGACAATTAATGACACAATTAGCTATACAACGACCATTTTTTATGAAATCGAATACGAAGTCGAAGACAGCTACAATGCTTCATTCAAAGTTGCTGAAATTTCATTAAAACATAAGAAACTCTTTGAAAACGGCGAAATATGAAAAGAGAATTTTATCAAAACTGGAGAATTGTTGTTTCAAAATTTTAAAAATAAATTTGAAAAAATTTTTTCCATTAAATAATTGAAAATGTCGCAAAAAACCGTTATGCTAGAACACGAGCGATAATTACAAAATTTAGAAGAGTTACTTAAAGAAAGTATCAATAAATGCAGATTCCTATTCTTGCAATTTGACGAATCAACGGATGTCTCTGATATCGCAGAGCGATGTGTATTTATTCGAATGGGATTCCAAGATATCTCTGTTACAGAAGAATTGTTTACTATTTTACCGATGAAGGAACAAACGAGGAGTCAAGATATGTATAATTCATTTAAGTATTTTATAAATAAAACAGAATCTTCAATACATAAACTGGTGTCTATTACGACTGATGGAGCTCCTACTATGGTTGGGAAGCATAATGGGTTTATAACTCTTTGTAGAAATTATGATAATATTCAAAGTTTTAATAACTACCATTGTATTTTCCACCAGCAGGTTTTGTGCTGAAAGATATCAAATTCAGACGATGTGATAAATGTAGCATTCAAAATAGTTAATTTTATTCGTGGAAGCAGTTAGCAAAAACGAAAATTCAAAGCATTACTAGAAAAATGCGAATCCGATCTTGGGAAATTACTATTGCACACTGGTGTAAGATGGCTGAGCCGTGCTAAGTTTTTAAAATGATTCATGAATCAATTATCTGAAATAAAGAAGTTTATGGCAACAGCTAACAAATCGTTTCCGCAATTGGAAGATGATAAGTGGGTTCTTGATCTTTTTTTTCTTTCTGACATTACAACAAAACTATCAGAAATCAGACCAGGAGTATGTCATGTTTTACATAAAGTGAATGAAAAAAGTGGAAGTGCTATAAATAAAATAAAACTTGTTTGATCTGTTCATGTAAATATAAAAAAAAAATTCGTTTTGGTGTTATATTATTTCATACAGTTATTGTGTTTTAATTTTATTCTATATTAATTCGGAGACACCCTTTGTTATTTTAAAATTCACCAGGGTGCTAATTCGTAGACACCCTGTAAACAGTCGAATTTTTAAAAATTTTTCGACAACAGATGCCAGCACATGACGGTAACGTCTTCTNAGAGAGAAAACAACCACACGGCCTTTCCCATGAAAACAACGTGTAGAGCATGAATCCGTTAGCGTTATTATTTTATCACGTCACACGAGATGGCTTTAGTACAACGAGCGTTCGTAATAGAAACGGCCAAATTGAAGCCAAATTCAAAATTCCACTATTCAACGAGATCAAAAAATAAAAATAAGAATATTACGTAAGACGAGATCTATTACTTTTCACCCCTGAATAAGAAATCGTAAGAAATCCTTGACCCCACCTACCCCAAAATACCTTACGTAATTTATTGACGACCCCTAATAGGCGTTTCATCATTTCATGTAAGTTGCAGCTTTTAATAACCATAATTTTCTATTGTATTGATAAATTTAATTTATTATAGCTTTATTATTTTCTGCATAATAAGATCCAACCACAAATTCTATAAAGACGAAAACATATCGCTATCATGATAAATGGAAAGAGGGAATTTTTTACGATAAAGAATGATAAATGTATTTGCATTATTTTTCTTTCAAGCGTAGCACTTCCTAAAAGGGCCAATTTTTATAAACAATACGAAAATAATTATACACCTGACATTGAGATGCGGAAAGCAGAAGACAGACAATTAATGACACAATTAGCTATACAACGACCATTTTTTATGAAATCGAGTACGAAGTCGAAGACAGCTACAATGCTTCATTCAAAGTTGCTGAAATTTCATTAAAACATAAGAAACTCTTTGAAGACGGCGAAATATGAAAAGAGAATTTTATCAAAACTGGAGAATTGTTGTTTCAAAATTTTAAAAATAAATTTGAAAAAATTTTTTCCATTAAATAATTGAAAATGTCGCAAAAAACCGTTATGCTAGAACACGAGCGATAATTACAAAATTTAGAAGAGTTACTTAAAAAAAGTATCAATAAATGCAGATTCCTATTCTTGCAATTTGACGAATCAACGGATGTCTCTGATATCGCAGAGCGATGTGTATTTATTCGAATGGGATTCCAAGATATCTCTATTACAGAAGAATTGTTTACTATTTTACCGATGAAGGAACAAACGAGGAGTCAAGATATGTATAATTCATTTAAGTATTTTATAAATAAAACAGAATCTTCAATACATAAACTGGTGTCTATTACGACTGATGGAGCTCCTACTATGGTTGGGAAGCATAATGGGTTTATAACTCTTTGTAGAAATTATGATAATATTCAAAGTTTTAATAACTACCATTGTATTTTCCACCAGCAGGTTTTGTGCTGAAAGATATCAAATTCAGACGATGTGATAAATGTAGCATTCAAAATAGTTAATTTTATTCGTGGAAGCAGTTAGCAAAAACGAAAATTCAAAGCATTACTAGAAAAATGCGAATCCGATCTTGGGAAATTACTATTGCACACTGGTGTAAGATGGCTGAGCCGTGCTAAGTTTTTAAAATGATTCATGAATCAATTATCTGAAATAAAGAAGTTTATGGCAACAGCTAACAAATCGTTTCCGCAATTGGAAGATGATAAGTGGGTTCTTGATCTTTTTTTTCTTTCTGACATTACAACAAAACTATCAGAAATCAGACCAGGAGTATGTCATGTTTTACATAAAGTGAATGAAAAAAGTGGAAGTGCTATAAATAAAATAAAACTTGTTTGATCTGTTCATGTAAATATAAAAAAAAAATTCGTTTTGGTGTTATATTATTTCATACAGTTATTGTGTTTTAATTTTATTCTATATTAATTCGGAGACACCCTTTGTTATTTTAAAATTCACCAGGGTGCTAATTCGTAGACACCCTGTAAACAGTCGAATTTTTAAAAATTTTTCGACAACAGATGCCAGCACATGACGGTAACGTCTTCTATATCGTCTGTCTCACATATTTGCGTCCAGGTGGCTTTCGCTGACTTAAAAATTTTTATTTAGTGATTTTTTTCTTCATTTCAATATTTTTTGATAATTTTTTATTATATTTTTAGCATGTTCATGCAATAATCTTACTATAACAAGTTTATTTATTTATAGTAAGTGAACATATTATAACGATTTAAATTGCTATCCTCATTTCTGTGATTTTATATATTTTTTTATTTTTTGTTTTTCAATTTAATTTAAAATATTAGCAATGTGAAATGTATTACTACTGGTAATAATATGTTTATTACAAAAATTTATATTATTGTTCGATATAAAGTAAACATTGTACAGTCGACCCCCCTATAAGATATAGATACGTTCCAATTTATTAGGAATCCGATTTCTTACAAGTCGTTCCAATCACAGCCCGACACGTGTCAAGTTTACGGACTACGGCTGATTGAAAGGTTTTCTTCCATAAAATTAATCGATTCTACACTAATCCGACTCAACATTTCCAAAATACAAATATTTTTTCGTAGTTTTATAGGAATCGTAATTATATGGACCGTAATTATAGGGGTGTCGACTGTATATTAGTTTTTATGTCAGTTTATAGCAGAATGTAGTTCTGATTTCAAACAAAGGATTGATATAATCTGTGATAATTTTAAAACAAAAAATGATACATTGATAAATGTTATGTCGAATCGTACAGAACAATATTTCAGATCGTTCTGGCTTAGTGCCAAGAACGAACTACAAAACTTAAGTGTGACTATAGGGTCGGTATCTCTTCGATACGTCGTCGGGATGACACCACTGTATCCTTCGGTCGATACAGAGACCACAAGTTCGCGCGAGCGGATAGGTATGAAGGTTGGACCCGGAATGGAGAAACTGAGAGAAAAACAGAAGAAACTGCACTCCAGAAGTTTTAAACATAAAAACTAGTGATGTAACGAATATTCGGTTACTATTCGGTATTCGGCCTATTCGGCCTATTTTTCACTATTCAGCCGAATACCGAATATTTAATCATTATTCGGCCGAATACCGAATACCTAGAAGCAGGAGTAATAAATAACAAAAACACAGTAAATTAATCATTTTGTTATTTAGATTTAATGTTGTCGGGTTAGTGTTGTTTGTTTATATTTATTTATAACTTGCAACATGCACAAAATAAAAATGAAAATAATATTAGTCACATGTATTCACAATTTATAATTACAAAGATCAGCACACGTACACGTCTATCGTTGGAGAATCCTCGCACATCTGAGGGTCTGACCCTGCCTATCTTTTTTAAGAAGCTCGTCTTTACTCTTTCCTTTCTCTTTCCTCTATCGCTCTAATCCACGTATGCCTGTGCATACATCATAATACGCGCTCACGATACTTTCGATTCGTTACATTTCCGTCGTAGAGTTCCCATTTTACAATTACGTGACAGCCTGGTGATAACGGAGAAAACAGACAGATAGGACGTCGATATAAGTCACAGTTATGATTTCACAGATTCGAAACAGCTTGATAGCCCGAACGGCCCCAGGCTTTCGCCCGTGCACGCTAAGTGACTTTCATTACAAGCATTTAGCTTTCCGAAGTCTATGACAACAATTGTTTGGCATTGACGGCCGCGAATTTCGTGCCAATAAGCTGCCTCGACTTGTTCGATTATGTTATCAACTCAATTTTTTATTTATTTTCACATTTTCACTTCGTGGTTCTTCTCTGTTCCTTTTCCGTTATTTACATGTGTAGGTCATTTCATTGTTATCCACATTTGATATCATCATTTATCACATACTTCCATGACACTCTTGTCTGTCGGCTACAACTGCCAAGAATTAACGCGATTGGCGAAGCGTAGTGACAGCGGGCCAATAGAGACCAGGATCCTTGCCATAATGCGGTTTGCGCGCCAATTTTCGTACGTGCGTTAATGAAGCCGAATAGTTTCGCCGAGTATTCGGCTATTCGGCCACGCTCCTGGCCGAATATTCGGTATTCGGTCTGAGGCCGAATATACTATTCGTTACAACACTAATAAAAACCGTTTATTTATATATAATCTAAATTAGGGTTACATTAGCGAATAAAATGCGAACATAAACTACATGAGTCGGGTTCAGTTATTATTCAATTTTTAGTTCAAATTAACGACCGGGTGCGCGTTTTGTTTACGCGGAGAGAGAGAGCGTACAATAGTGCGCGGACAGGATAAATACCTTAGGTTGTAGGAACTCAAGTCAAAAATCAGCACAAAAGGTCCAACAGTTCTTTTTAGGTGAACAGTTCTTTTTAGGTGAGTAG
Organism: Centruroides sculpturatus; assembly: GCF_000671375.1. Taxonomy (NCBI): domain Eukaryota; kingdom Metazoa; phylum Arthropoda; class Arachnida; order Scorpiones; family Buthidae; genus Centruroides; species Centruroides sculpturatus. Next base: position 467,309 of record NW_019384831.1, read on the forward strand.
GAAAATTTCCGTTGAGGTCTTCTAGTCTTGTAGTTGAGAAGGAGGTGTTGGTTGACGGATTCTCGGCGGGAGGTAGACGTTCGGAGCGCACACACAGGCACCAATAATAACTTCCACCACCTTACTCATCATGCCTGGCCCTTTTATATCAAGTCCTCTTTTTCGAACTTTTCTCCGATTTCGTCAGCCATGACGATCTTCTTGGTCCAATGAGGGGATGGGTGACACAATCGTGACACAGAAATGTATTCATCTCAACAAGGAACCCAACTCGTGGGAATCGAGGTTTTATTGATTTTATTTTTCCTTTTTCTCTTTTAATTTTCTGTTTTCTCGTTCCGTCTTTATAAAGTTTATTTTAAAAAATTTTAGTTTAAAACACTAAATTTCTGGTCCTGACATAAGAATGTTAATTTTAACAGAATGTTACAAATTTTTACAGTTATATGTCAGTTCTGATATATGTAATTTTTTTCTTTCGAATTTATTTTTTAATTTTATTTATAAATATCGTATTTAAAACTACAAATATTAGTAAATGTAATATGACTTTTTTCATATGAATATAACAATAACTTGATTTTTGGCGAATTTTTAAAATAATATAACCTGACTGACTTTGAATGGCCTAAATGGCCCTTGGTAGTTAAGGAAAGTAAAAGAAAGTACGGGGGCGGTACTCCTGGGCAAGTAAGAGTTAAACAAGGGAACAAACAGGAACCAACCAATTACAGACCAATAGCTCTTCTGTCCTGTCTAAAAGTGCTCACTGAAATATTAGCTAATAAATTTAATTACTGGACAGCGGCGAATAAATATAGAAATAATACACAATTTGCATTTGTAAAAGGGGGAGGTACTCAGACCGCCCTCTTTGTGTTACAGTCATTAATTCAAGTCTAGTTGCTTAAAAAAGACATAAAGTGATTGCCCTGTTTCTGGATCTCGAAAAAGCATATGATATGATTAGCATTACTGATCTACAGAATAAAATGAAGAGATATAAGGCAAAAGAACTCTTGATAAATATGATAGGACTGTTATTTGGAAAATATAAGACAATTATTAAACAGGATAACTAATATCTGGACACCATTCATTACTTACACAAGTCTATTACAAGGCGATTTGTTATCCCCATATCTTTTCAATTTTTACCTATTTGATCTAAATGATTATTTTAAAAGAGATGAAGATAGATTTGAAATTGAGAACCAGATAATACATAATATATCGTATGCTGATGACATTGTATTGATAGCTCCTACAGCAGCTGCACTCCGTAGAAAAATACAACAAATCTGTGAGTATTTAGAAAAGCTAAGAGTTAAAATAAATTCCAAAAAATCAACAATTATGATATTTAGAAACGGAAGTAACGTATCCAAAAAGCACATGTCTTTTTTATTAATACAGAAGAAGTGAAGATAGTGAAGGAAATTAAATTTTTAGGAATAACATTCACACCTAATCTCTCGTTCGAAAAACACTATAAAAATTCACTTAACAAAGCAAAAATTGCAATAAATAATTTAATTGGACTATTCTTCAAGGCAAAAATAAATAATTTACGTACACATTTTCAACTTTTTAATTCGATAGTGATGAATTCAATGGGCTATGCGGCCCCAGTTTGGAGCATGGAAAAATTCAACGACCTTGAAAAAATACAAAATATATTTATACGTAAGATATTCCATCTAGAATATAATATCCCGGGTAGTGCGTTAAGATTAGAAACAAACAGATTAAGGATAAATACTATACTAATAAAAAGATATTTAAGGTTCTTACTCAAAATTATTAAGGCTGAAGATATAACAACAAAACTGCTGTTCGTACTGTATCAGAAATCAAGAGAAATAGACTTAAGACGAAGTTGGATAATTCAGCTATCAAAGGTATTAAATATGGATTTTCGATTAAACTGTTTATGGACCGTACATATAATGTGGAGCAATATAGTAAAGTTATAATATATAGAGTTATGGAATACTCTACTATCTATATATGGAATACTACTATATGGAATACTCTTTTAGCTAAATTTTATATGTTTGCTTTAACCTGGTTTTCTCATCCTCGTTATTTGTTCTAGTTATGTTTCTGCGAATTTTTGTTGTCTTTTTCTTTTTAATTGTTAGTTCTTCGGTCCACCAAGGAGTCTTTCTTTGTCTTTTTGTTTTAGTTCTGGTCGCTTGCTCCTTTGCTGATTGCATTGCCTTTGTAAAGAAATTGACATAATCGTCTATATCTTTTTGGGTGTTTATACGGGAGAAAATCATAATTCCTCCATTGTTGGCTGAAAAGCTCCCGGAAGAGTTCCCAGTTAGTGTGTTTGCCCTGGTGATTGCTTTGGGATTAGAGATGGTAATGTTAGAGATCTGAGTCATGATGTATCTGTGGTCACTTGCGGATGGGATTAGCATAGTCTCACAGTCAACTATGCGATGGCTAAGGTCCATTGATACCAGACATATGTCAGTCCAGCCCTCCGCGTGTGGGGTATGAAAAGTTGGATAGGTGGTCATATTAGTCGACATCAGGTCATGTACTTCCATAAGGTCTGCCACTAGCCTTCTCCTTTTGTCCTTCTTGTTGTGCAACCAAATTGCTGATTTAGCATTGAGATCTCTTGCTATGATAACGCTATTGGTGTCGATTCTCCTTATAATGTTTGCTAGTTCATTAATGCAGTCTTCATGTTCGTCGTCAGGAGAGAAGTACACACCGATAATGTAAATGGGCCTTTTCTGATGGATGACTGCCGTACAGATCCTGTACGAGCATAGCTGTGGGATAAGTGCAATGTCCAGGCTGGTGTTACAGACGAGAATACCACTCTTTGGCCTAGTATTACAGTGGCCAGCAAGAACCCGCCAGTTCCCGAATCTGACAATCGTATTGTCGATTGTGTAAGGCTCCTGTATCATGATGATATCACTGTTTGTATCATTAGCTGTTTTAATTAGCAGTGAACTGGCTGCTTTGCTCTTTTGTGCATTCAGTTGGAGGATTCGGATATTTATGGTGTCATGACTATAGTTGATATTGGTTTCCTTTTTGGTTGATTGCCTGTTCGTGTTTTTCAGAGTATTACTTTTATTTTGATTACAGGCCATAGTCAGTTCTGCTAATGGTTTGTTGCTTCAGTCGTTGAAGGATTGGACAGCTCGTGCTAAAAGCATTATGGCGTACAGGTTTCCGTTTATCTTCTGGTAAACTTTCGTTCGATTTTTTGCAATTAATGCAGACAGGATTTTTTTGCCAGCGATCACACTCCTTAAACCCATGACTTTTTGTGCAATGACTACACCTTCGCTCATTTGGGCAGTCACGTGCGAAGTGGTCAAAGCCACAGCATTGGTAACACCTGACTACTGGTATAAAATCGTCCACATAGATAGTGAACCATGACATGGAGATGTGTCTGTGGTGAATCAGTGTATTCCGGATAGCTGGAGTAACAGATAACACTACGTTCCGGCAGTTTTCTCTTATTCTGCCGTGGTTGAGAATGGTGCTGACCTTGCAGGATGATATTATTTCTTCGGGTTTCAGATTTCCCCAGATTTTATTTTGTTCGGCCATGACACTGATTATCTCTTCTTCTGCTAAGACATTAGGAACATCGAGGAGGATTATTCTAGGTCTCCTACCTTCAGAGATTTTGCAGCTGATTTTCCTTCGCATGTCTGGGATAGCTTCAATTGCTTCTTTAAGTATCCTACCATCCTTTTCATTGCCTACCCTGACACACACTCTGTCTTCTTTTAAATTTTTATTGCCTTGACTGTTATCTTGAATTTGTGCGGTTTTATTTCTTTCATGACCTCAGAGGTGATGTCATCCATATTTAGCTGCTGCCCTTCCTTTGTTGCCTGTGGATACAGGAGGACAGCATGAATCCCTCCGGTACCCTCTGCTTGAACCTTAGTTTTTAAAGAATCTGAGATAGTTCTTGTGGCCCGAGTTGGTCTAACGTCTAAAGTTGCGCTTGCTACTTGTGCGTATGACTTCCCCGTGGTGATTGGAGCCTGCACTGGAGTAGCCACGCGGCTGGCACGCAGCTCGTGCAGTACCCCGTACATCTGACTGACACAACAATACAGTTGCGTTACTCGTTCCTTGACCTCCTTCCGCTCCCGAGTGTTAAATGAAGTTTTGTAATTTGCCGGGAGAAGATCCATCAGTCTCTTCAAGTGTTGTCCCGCCTTGCTGAGGATTGTGTCTTCAAGAGTTTGGACAGTTGATGGAGATGCTGGCAAGTCCAGAACTTGGTTTGGTTTAGGCGATTCCATTCTAAGAACACACTAAGTAGCTATGCTGAAAAGGGCTGATAGCCGTGTAAGTGTCAATGTGGAACACTGCCTGGAATAGCACCTGCTTGTCACGCGCAGTGCGAAGAGAGGGTCAGAAAAAAAAGAACCTGCCTGATAAGAGACAGGACTCACCGAGCCTCGAGGAGAGATGGAGGCACCACTTACACAGATAGGCCTATATAAATAAATGTAATAATTAATAAGTTAACTAATTTTAAACAAGTAATTGATGGTAGAACGGCCTAAAGCTAAATAGCAATATCACTTTGCCAATAAGCGAGAAAAGCCGTCGGCTCGCTTTACGACCCGAAAAACGATGGCTCCTATGACGACCAAGGAGGGGGGCAAAGTGCAATAAGTAATAACAATTCCCACACTAAAACCCCAGAAGAGTATGTTAATAACGTTCTCGAATCGGAAATAGGGTCAGTTATGCCAAAAAAACGATTTCAGGTTAGGATCGAATATAATGCTAGCACGTGGTTCTTTGTTCCACACACAATTTACGGGCCTAATAACTCTCCAACGGAAGGTCGTATAATTACGAAAGGCGGAGGTATATTTCCACCCGTGCCCCTAAGGCAAATACCCAAGAGACGTAGCCAAATCGTGGTCTTACTGTCCAAAAGTTGGCCTAAAAGTAACCTGGAAACGGCACCGTAGCACTCGAAATAATTAACGGAGGATGGCTATTAAGACAAGTTAAAGACGAATTCGACGAATCCGACTAAAATTAACCCTACAACCTGTAGATCGAAAGAAAATGCTATGAAATGGCCGACCGGGGACAGCACGTGGCCTCGGCACAAAGGTGGCCGTAACTATCGAAAGATTGAACCGATTCAAATAGAATAAACGGCGTTCGATAGTTCATACCCTTCCGAACAAAATGACACTAAAACTACTCACGAATTCCTACTATAACCGGAGAAATCGCAATCCAAAGACAGAACCCACACTCTGCAGGTGTTTACCCGTACGGCGCCCTCTTTACACCCTTGCTGGGATCGACTGCCCCGACTCTAGCTATCTTGCCCCTTTTTATAACAGATTACTGCACAACGATAATTCCTAGAAAGGTTGTGTCATTTGCACAGGTGGTGTGCAAAATTCTAAGATATAAGGGGTAGAGGAAGGAAGCAAAACATCTTCGGTTCTTGTAAAATGTGGCGTGATAAAGCAGTTTTTTCAAGATGTTAAAGTTTTTATAACCTTTTTTGGTTATATTAACTTTATTCTAAATTTTATCAAATTTCCCTTTTTAAGTGTAGTTAAATTAAATTATTTATTTAAGTCGTTTCAGGTAACAATTATATAAATCTATTTAAGAATACCTTCAGATTATCACATAAGTATATAAGTATATACAGTAGACCCCCCTATAATTACGGTCCCTATAATTACGATTCCTTAAAACTGCGAAAAAATTGCGACGGTATCTGTAAAAAAAATAAAAAAGCTTCTATAATTAGTAATTATAAATTACGTAATTATCAATTACGTAAAACGTCATCGGGCAGCCGAACTATTTTCCGCCGTCAAGTGCCACTACAGAGAATTTGCTATCGTCTGTACAGTATTATATATAAATTATATATAAATTAGGTACTGTACATATAATTATATATTAACTTAATTTATTGTAACTTTATTATAATTATATATTTTTTTTCTGCCGCGTAGCACCACGATACGGAGATTTTACGCTAACTATCGTCTGTGCAGTATGTAAATTAGGTACCGTAAGTCTAATACAGTAATGTGATTTTATACATTTCTTGTGAAAAAAACATTTCTTATTCAACGGCGATTAAAATTATTTATATTAATGATGTCTCCAAAGTTCAGCGAAGTTTTCGCAGAAAAATAAGTTGTTAGAAATCGGCCGCTGTTTGCTGAGCTGTTCCGCGACGAAAACAAGCTTTAGCAATGGCGATGTCGAATGGTGCACACTCGGTAAGTAATCCTATAATTTTTTGTTTATAGCGTAGTTTATACGGATTATTTCCAAAAAAATATATACGTATTTTGAAAATGTTGAGTCGGATTAGTCTAGAATCGATTAATTTCATGGAAGAAAACCTTTCAATCAGCCGTAGTCTGTAAACTTGACACGTGTCGGGCTGTGATTGGAACGACTCGTAAGAAATAGGATTCCTAAAGAATGGAATGTATCTATGATCTTATAGGGACGTCGACTGTATTAAGGTACAGGTGATAAGTTTTCGAATAACTTTGAAAATTATATATACTTGTGGCGCAAAACTCTTTGACTTCTTCCAATGCGGCCCAGAGAAATAAAAAAGATTGGACACCCCTGTTCTAAGTAAATTTTTAATATTGAACCTTGAATATTTAACAAGTATTTCTTTTTGAAACGGTAATAATAACTATAATACAATCATTACCTTCCAACAAACCAAAATTATCTGATTTATCTTGTACTACATAATATGCAAAAAAGTTACTTTTTTTTTCATTAACTTATAATCATAATCTGAAATTTAAAACATTATATTCACAACTTGAAATAAAGTTACTAATATTCAAACTTTTATTTTTTGTTTGTTGTTTGTTCCGTGTGATTCTGAAGACTTTCTGCATGATTAGAATTTATAACGTTATTTAGAATTCTACCAACACTCATGCCGTTATTTAATCGACCTAAAGGTATAAATCATATATCAATATTTAATGCTGTACACTATTATATAAAATAAATCTGACTTAAGCTGGTTAGTAGCGAGGTTCTTAATATACAGGTTTATCAAAGTGTTATTGAACTGTAAATTGAAAAAAAATTATATACTTGTAAATTGCCACTGTTTTCGATCTGTCTGGTTGTTTTTTTTATAGTCAGGAAAATGGCGTTAGATAAATGACAATTTACCCAATATCGAAAAAGCTTATGCGACAAAAGCATCCGATTAACAAAGAAAGTTATGTCAATTCAATGCAAAAATTTTTCATTTAATAGAGTTACATAATTAACCGTCACGACTCTTTTGTTATCAGGAAAAGTATGATGCACAAAGGCAAGACACTACTAACATGAGAACATTCTAGAGAAAAACCTGTTTAGTTTTACATTCTTTAGTTTTCGAGGGAATTTTAGAAAATGACTTAAATTAAATATCAAACTCAGCTTCTTTTAAATCATTAAAACATTCAACACCTTATAACTGAAAAATATTTATTAACTTACAAACGTTTTAAGCCTAATGGAATAAGCCATCATCAGGTGATAAGTTTTCGAATAACTTTAAAAATTGCGTTAAATGGAACTTTCGAACATTACAAATTCAAAATTAAAACGTAAAATAAATTAAAATAAATTTACCAATCACTATATTAAATAACTATAATAAATAGATTGAAGCCAAATTAATGTAAATAATAAAATAATAAATAATAAAATAAGGCGATATAAAACTAAACACAAAAATAAACGTAAAAGATTAAATACACAAAAAAGATTAAATTCATAAATATATATATATATATATCAAAAGTATCACATTATAAAGGCAAATATGAACTAAGACTTTGTGTGTGTTAGTTACGAAAACCAGTTAATAATCCCAAGGAAAATAAATCATTTACTTTTTATGGCAAATGCATTATGATTCGAATACTGATTTTCCGGAAAGAATTAATGGTTAAATAATTTATATTCAGTAAAAAATTTTTCGAATATTACGCAAAATTGCAATTTTATTGCTTTTTTTTGTCAAGCTTCCAGCAATTTTATACAGCAAATGAAAATTAACTTTATTTATATTTATTTTCACTTTCTGCATTTAAGCATTTTTCTTCATATTTATTGTAACTTTATTAAATATACTAGCTGCAAGGACACGCTTCGTTGGGTTTTTATTTGTGGGCAAAAAGTAACGATAGAGAAGATTAAGATAACTATATTATAGCCAATCTTACACGTTTTCACAGAATGCAAGAATTAGGTCCCCCGTTTCCAGACTAATTAGAGAATTTTTACGTCCAGTCAAACGAACTATTTTCAATTTGATCAATTTTCTGGAACGTTTACAATCGTTCTATAATCGAACCAATTCGAATTCGAAAATTTTTAAAATCGAAATAAAAAATCTTCCCCTTTCAACCACTTTCAAGCCCATATCTCCCTCACCCTTATAGCTATCGAGACGCAACCCCCATAGTGCACGAATAAAGACTTGGGGCAACTACCACATACAAACACCATTGTAATGTTTATCACTTTATAATATAATTTTTTATGTGAAACATAATAATTGCGTTAAAAACAAACAGTAATAAAATTAAATCCTTTACCAGAATACAGTATACAGTACTTACAGATGTAGAATAGATCTAATCAGATTTAATCTTCATTTATACCAAATTTAATAGTCTACCTGAAACAACTCCCCGACTTTGGCAAGAACGGTTGAAAAATTAGAAATTTATAAAAGCAAACTTAAAGGGAATTGCATCAACGCAAGAGATGCAGAGGGACTTCCTTCCGCATTAAGTTTGCAATTAAAAACTTTAAATAAGAGCAGGAACTTTAATAATATTTGTAGTAAAAACTCTGTATAGTTAAGTAGAGAAACTCTGTATAGTTTAGTAAGCAATATTAATATTTAGTATTAACAGTTTGTCTATTAAGTTAGAGGTATTGATATTTTGTATTCACAGTTTGTTTGTTATATTTGACTATTTTATTTTATTTTTAGTATTAGCAGCATTTGTATTAATTTTATTATTTAAAAACGTTATTATGCTGTTAATAGCATATTGGTTATCGGTTATTAATATTTATATTTTTGTATTTTAAACCTGTTATTCTGTTTTTGAAATGTTCTAATTAACCTGACGATAATTCATTGATTGAATTGAAAACGTTTGTTTAAAGAATAAATCTCTCAGCGAGTGATCAGGTGTTGATTAATTCATTATTTTCTGCTGAGCACGCTTTGGGTTGTTTAATAGTCTATTTAATCAAAAATATTTGTAATTTGGTGTACCGAAGTGCTATGGATTAAACACATTTTTACACATAGTTTATGTTTATACTTGAAAAATATTCCATTTTATTATTACGTTCGCGGATATAATAAAGAATATTAAAAAAAAATATATAAACTTTTATTCCTCTTTATGTGATAGAAACAATACTGTTCATTACGATTTTTATATTCATAATAATAGAGAAATTATTTATTGTAACATGGTTTAATCTTCGTGTTCAGATTTTTAATTTATTTTAAATATATGGTTTCCATATTAAACTAGCAGTGTCTTTTCCCTGTGTAAAATATTTATCCTGGTAACAACAAAATCGTGGCGATCATCTAACAGCTTCCAGGAAAAATATTTGAATTAAAATAACGTGACTTCCTGTGCAAACAGAAAGTACTTGTATAGTTAAACCAACCTTACCATTCCTTCTCTTTTTATATTTTGTCTTCACTTTTACTTATCTGACTCATTTTCGAGAGTAAGTAAAGACAGACAATGGGAGTTTAAAAGTCTACAATTTTTTTAAATTGCAGTAAATAATGTCTCAAATAAAAGTTAATTGTGAAATATGTTTTGATTACTTTCAAGTGATTATGAATTGATTAGTTGAGAAATTTCCGAAACATTAAAATACTATGCGTGTTTTTATCAGCGTGCGAATTATATTCTGCAACATATTCTAAAATATGTAAAAAATTTAATGGAAAAAATGCACACCGTCGGAAATTTTGAATGTAGTTAAATATAATTATAAAGGTTTCTAGTAATTATTTATTGGTGATACAGTAGAACCTCGAAAACTCGGCCTAATGTGGACCGAAGGGTGGCCGAGTTTGTGAAAATGCCGGGTTATGGGGAATGGGGTTAAAAAAATAAGTACGAGTGTTTCCTCAGAAAATACTGTACTGTACTTGTATGTATTGCTTACTTGAGAATATAACAGAGAATAAACTGCCCAAATACCCCTAAATAAAGAAAAAGTACGTCCTTTATGAAGGCATAGAGCCTTTACTACATGAAAATGAAAATTAATGAATACACTGTGTATAGTAGTTTACCTGATAAGACAGACCTCAGAAAAATACTTTATGAGAGCTTTTATACTGTTATAAAGCTGTCTATAATGAAAATTAATTAACTAAGGATTTTTTTGCTCTGCCAGGGTGTGGCCGAGTTATCCGGAGTGCCGGGTTATCGAGAGCCGAGTTTTCGAGGTTCTACTGTATTAGGAAATCGTTCTCAAATCGATTTTACATTTTATTCAAGAGATTAGGACAAGTAAAAAGTATCCAGATGTTTATAGTATAGATAATAATATTTTTTGATATTTTAGTTATATTCTACAATATACAGCCTTAAATTATAACTTTAATAATATAATACGAATTTTTAATATTTAGTAAATTTAGAATAAAATATAAAATAATGTGCATACGTGCACAAGGAAAATAATGTTATTATTTAGCCTATACGCTTGTTTTATATACGATTGCTCAAACGTTGAGAATAGAAAATGAGTTTGCAAAATATTCCAAGAATTGGTTGTTCAATGAAACTGATAAAATCTTGTCAGATTTCGGGAAAATTTCGTAATAGCCAAGTAATTATATTTTATAAACCAAACAATATGATTATTTTTTATTCCGTGACACTAATTGCTGCAATATCTTGATTCTCATTTATAATGTTTTATTAAAATTTTACAAATAGTTAGTTTAAATACTTTATTTTCTGAATTAAAGCAAGCGTAATTAACTAATATCGCTCCAAAAATTCAGTCCTAAAATTCCAAATAGTAAAAATTATCTGCTTTGATATTGTACACAAGCTAGCAAGTAAGCACCACAAAAACTAATAACAAACTTTAAGATTATTTTGTAGTTTTAGCTCTTCTATTATCTTATATTCTATCATTTAAGTTATATAACTACAAAGATCCTTATCCGTAAAGGTTTACATTACAAGGTGACAAATCTAACACATTTTAAAAATTATTTATTATTCTACTGTACAAATATTTAAAGAAATTTAGAAATGTTTTAGATTTGTCATACCGTGTGATAATTTCGTAATTAATAAAATAACATTTGGAGTTATATAAATTAAACACTAATAATATATCAAACACTGTAACGAATACTGTATAGTTTCGTTACTTTCGCTTATTGTCATGTTTATCGCGATACTCGGATGATACGAAATGGCAAAGTTTCATTAATTAATGAGGTAGACAGGAATTTTAAATATATATCTTAAATTTTTTACATATTTTATGTTAACCGTAAGAAACTTTGCGATTTACAGTCGAGTATGAAACGGTAATCTGCTAACGAATCAAATTTTCCGACAAACAGACCAAATATTTAAACTCGGTTTTCTAAAAACTACTTAGAACATACTTTGTGCTCGCTGTTACCTTGCATTAAGTACTTTTCTTATTCGAATGCTTCCATACCTCTGGTCCTATAGAGAGAAGGGGCTGTTGAGGTAAGGGATAGAAGATAATTCGACCAAATGAAGTCTTTGACTTTATCCCAGAAAAGTGGATGGTCACCGACTACTAATTAACACAGGTCTATTATGAATTAATATTTGAAAAGTGTGTTGGATAGTTTGTGATTGTCCCTCATAAGATGGAAAATGCTTACCTTAATATCTGAAAGGCTTAATATAAAACTTTTTTATATAGAAAAAAATCTTGTAGAAATGCTAGAATAATTCCGTTTATGTTATAATAAAGTGTATAAATTTTGGCAACATATTGTAAATGAGAATTACTGTACTTTTTCGTATATATTGCGCTTATAGCAAAAATTATCTAGCTGCAAGTTGAAAAAATTGCACTTATATACTCTGACTGTCTGTATGTTTTTTCTTAATCTGCAGAAAGGAGTTACATAGATAAACGAAGACCTGATCTGGAAGTTTTATGTGACAGGAAGCCCAGATTAAGTATGTACGAACATTCGTCTTGGAACAGGAAAAATATAATGCACAGAGGCAACCATTAAAAGTATTGAAAACGTTCTAATGAAAATTTGCAGCCAGGCATTGTGACGACGTCACAATGAATAATCGCACGTAATAATTATTTTTATTTATTTGGTGACTGCAACGCGACACGTGAGCGATCGGCCAAAGAGCATCCCGGAAAGACTTTTATGTAAAACTGTCCTCAATTTAGGCGTCACTTACGCGAAGAAAACCCAGAAAACTTACTGTCACCAGTCTGTTGACAGCGTGCGAACACACGATTAACTTCTGGTATTCGGTGGTTTTATTCACTCGGTTACTGACGGGTACTTATTGGGCTGAATTAAGGTATTATTGGACAATTAAGGGTCAATATTTGCATAACAAAATATCTATTTAACCTTTTTCACTACTTTTTATTTTTTGTCCTTTCTCTCCTTTTTCCAAATTTTGATCTATATTTCTTTGACACACAACTTTAATTTTTTGGAGTAGTAATCATTCGTATTTGTAATTTTATGTGCATCTGCAAACAGAAGGATAATGGCAGTAATTATAAAAAATTAAAAAAATAATAATAAATAATGCCAGGAAACTACAGCACGTCGTTGTCAACCTGTTTTTCTAGTTATTAATCGTTTTCACAAAGATTTCCTCAGAAAGAACAATAAAGTAATTCATATTATATAAGTAATTTAGTTGCCATTTCATAAAACGCATTTGAACTTAACGTTTGTTCCAACGTAAAATCTTATTTTTTGAACGATGAAGAAAGGAATTGTTCTATTTGTGTTATTTTTATTCATAATATTGTGCAAATCAAACGAAGTTCCTGAAATAGAAACAGGATATAGTACAGAAAAAATGGATTCCAGCGAATTAGATAAAACACTAAAACTTCTGAATGCAGCAGAAAAAAATTTGAAAATTTTAACAAAATCTGTGGTTAAATTGGCTCTTCCATATTTAATGAAACTTTCCGAAGAAACAAATTTAACGTCGTCATGTGTTAAGAGTGGAGTCATGTTTATGAGACATTTAACACAGTTGAAAGTATGGCCGTTACAAAGTAAGAATTTATAAATATTTATTGTTGATAGTTTTGATTAGATACAATTACTTAAATTTTATTTATTTATTTTAGTTGAATACAAGTAAAATGCGTACAATCAAAAGCTTGAAAATAAGAAATAATATTATTAAAATCATTTCAATAAATTTAAAAATAACGATATTATTGGTTGTATTTTTCGAAAAAAGGTGGCTGGTGAGGTTGGAGCTTTCCGAGCCCAAACTTCTATACAGAAAATTTATGCATAGTTATAATGATTAAATTGTATTTTTGAATATTATGTTTGGAGAGTCGAGGTTTGTGTTATGTTCACGAGGTTAGTATAGAGCAGTGTTTTTCAACCTTTTTGAATACGCGACCCTTTTACAAGTTAAAAAATTCTGGCGTCCCCTCTAGGGCCATATTAAAACTATATCAGTGATTTTAAAAATTATGTATTTAATTTTCTTGCTGTTGAGAGAAATAATTGTTGATTAAAATGAGAATTTAAGAAGAATCGGCAATAACTTAAGACACGTATAGTATGAAACTTCCTTTTCATTATAACATTGGGCTCTGGGTGCTGTTGACTTTTTCTTCTTTTTTTCTTTTTTTTAGGATGAGAGTTCTGAACTTCTACTTTACTACTTATTACTTCTTTTTACAAGTCAGCTCAACACTTTTTCGGCTATCATTTTCTGGGGTGGGCATACCCACCCAGGCCCCTCCCTGGCGACACCCATCGTTCAGACGTAAATGCCGATCAAAAAACCAATTGTACTGTATAATAAACAGGTACAGCCTTCTCGCTAAAATTGTAGTTTATTTTAAATGTAGTGCAGGACCTACAAACATCTGTCTTTTTCTTTTCCCGCAACCCCCGTATAAGGCTTCGCGACCCCCCTGGGGGTCGCGACTCACAGGTTGAACAACACTGGTATAGAGAAAATATCAAAATATCAAAAACTTCATTGTCATCAGAATTAGGAATCTCTTAACAGTTTTAGGCTCCTCCTTAATTAGAACTTGGTTTGCATTTAATTGTAACAATTGGGGTCTTAATATAATGAAAGTTTGAAATAAAGTTTAATGACCTACAACAGTACCTAACTTGTTTTTATAAAATATATAGTTTTTGTAAAACACGTTAAAACAATAAAATGTTTTTACAATTAAATTTCTTAAATTATTTATTTTTCTGTTTTGTGGTAGTAATTTTTTTATAATTTGCAAAAAAAAATATTGTTTTATGTAAAAACCTCTAAATATAAATTTTAATGTTTGGATGTTTGTTTTGTTTGTAATGTTTGGATGTTTGTTTGATCCTACCCCGTTAAATCAATTGCTACGAAACTCGGTAATTAAGTGTTTATACCAATAACGTACATAATGTCGTATATCTCACCCCAAAATATCTAATTGGTTTCTGTAAATCAATTAATTTATATTACCAATCTGCTGATTTACAAGTATCGCCAACAAATGACAAGTGGAATGCTTGAATCGAATGTAAATCAGCAATTACATTTTCTTAAATTTAAAGCTGACCGTGAACTCGGCTTCTATTATACTATTTTGGATGCGGTTTTTGCGTTTTTGATTACGATTTAATAAGGTACAGTACGTCAAGAGAATATACACTAAAAAGGGATTTTTCCATTTATCAAGATATAATTTACAAATGGTACATATTAATATAATTTTAAAAGTTTCTTGTCATTATGAAATTTTAAAACTTTGAACTATTGTTTCCAATAAAATAAATAAATAATGTTTATATATGTACAGTTTTTATACACGAAAAGATTCTCAAAAAATTGCAAAAATAACTAAATTTAAAATTGTAGTTTATGGCCAGCATACCCTTAATATTTTACCAAATGATGGTCTGATTTTCATAATAATTTCTCGAAACGATCTACTCAACAAACTGTCTGTGCGAAATTTCAGAAATTTTTTACAAAAGTCATAGGACATACTGTGTATTACACTTCAAACTGATGAAAAAAAATTAGTTTCACACACACTCAAACACTCACACTAGCAAGAATGTGTTATTCTTGCTAATGTGAGTGATTCTCTCTAACATTCTTTTACATTTTCCGATATTACAACATCCGCTGAGACTGAAAGATCCATCTGTGTTGAAGAGGTGGGCGACAGTAATACTATTCAAATAGTTAAATTATCTTTATTATTTAGGAGTAATAATCAGTCGTATTTGTAATTTTATGTGCATCTACACACAGAAAAATAATGGCAGAAATTATCAGAAGTAAAATCAAATAAATAATACAAGGAAAATACAGCACAACATTTCCATCCCTCTTTATAGAGTTATTATTAGTTTTGATAAAACTTTCCTGAAAATAATAGGAAAGCAATTAAATTTCAAGTTTTTCAAGAAAATTAAGTTTTAATTTTTGTTTAAAAATGAGCATTCGAGATAAACCTTTATTCGAATCTGAACCTTATTTCTTCAGCAATAAAAATAAGAATTATTTTATCCGTATTATTTCTATTTATAACATTGTGTAAATCAACTGGTGTTCCTGAAAGAAAGACAGGAAACAGTACAGAAAAAATAAATTGGAGCGAATTAGATAAAACAGTAATAATTCTGAATGCAGCAAAAAACAATTGAGAAATTTGGCAAAATTTATGGTCAAATTCGCTTTACCATATTTAATAAAACTTTCCAAAGAAATAAATTTATCATCATCGTGTGTAAAAAGTGAAGTCATGTTTATGAGAGATTTAACACAGTTGAAAGAATGGCTGTTACAAAGTAAAAATTTGTAAATATTAATTGTTGATTTATTATTATTATAAACTAGCTGCAAAGACCCGCTTCGCTGGGTTTTTATTTGTTGGTACATTTGTATGTAATATAGTTTTTATATATATATAAAAGACTGTTTTTCTAAGTAATCTAAGTAATTTCTAAGTAATCTAATAAGTTATAAGGACCCGCTTCGCTGGGTTTTTAAAAAGTAACGATAGTGAAGATTAAGATAATTACATTATAGCCAATCTTACCTGTTTTCACAGAATGCAAGAATTAGGTCTCCCGTTTCCAGTCTAATTAGAGACTTGGTCCCGATTCGATTTCTGATCGTCTCCTGTTCACGTCAAGTCAAACGAACTATTTTCAACGTTTCTGGAACGTTTACAGTCGTTCTATAATCGAACCAATATTCGAATTTTACGTTCGAATTTAATTCGAACAAATTCGAACAAAACATTCGAAATAGAAAGTCACTTTCAACCACTTTCGAGCCCATATCTCCCGCACCCTTATAGCTATCGAGACGCATCTACCCCTATGCACGAATGGAGACTTGGGGCTACTACCACATACAAACACCATTCATGTGCGATGTGTAGTTTTTGCGGAAAAGTGAAATATAGGGACACACACGTCCATTTTTATATATGTACAGTATATAGATATAGATAGAATTATTTAAAATTTACATATTTATTTTAGTTTTATGTAATTAAATAAACATAATTAATGCTTCAAAATAAAGAAAATAATAGGATTAAAATAATTTTAATATGTTTTAGGAAATTTTAAAAAATTGCTCTTGTTGGTAAAAATTTTTTAGATTAGGGATGGGCTTGTAGGGTTCAGATTCACTCCAGCACTTATAGTACTTCCGTACAGAGATATAATAATTAAATTTTACATATGACTGCTCATTATGAATATTTCGATTTTATATCTGTATTAGTGTAATGCCTCGGAATAGATTTGGTTAAATACTCAAACGTGTTTAACACACATTTGCTATTTTACAGAAATCCACTTTGTGTTATGATGACAAGTTCTTCTATAATTTGCTTTTCATTCTATTTATTTACACTTTTACCGATGTTTTGTATAAATTGGAAAAAAAAACAATTCAAATCGTGTCAAATTTGTCCAACTGACTTTCCTGCAAATATTCGGGTTTGAGACTTTCTGAAACAAAAAATTAATTTAAAAAACAGGAAAAATTTAATAAATACCTAAATGAGTGAAAAAAGTGAGATGGCTTGTAAGCTAAATCTTTACTGTTTTGCTGCAAACGGAATGTATTTCTTTTCTAACAAATTTTCAGCTAATTTGTATTACACATCTGATTTAACTGGGATGATGAAATAAAGCAAAGCAATAAATGCATAGTTCTTTCTGGAAAACTTTCTGTCAGTAACTGTACTATTTAGTTGTTAGTTTCAAGTATCCCGGAAAAACTACATTGCCCGCTCATCAATCGTACCAACTATCAGTGTTCACTAATTTTACGCAATTGGCAAATGCGAAACATTATAAACAAACAAATTTAATAATAAAAATGAAATTTCTAAGATTTCGGAAATTTCAGAGTCTATTTCCGTTAAATATAATTTTGTATAAAATAATAATATAAAATGTATAATATTATTTAAGAAATTTATATTATTAGGATTTAATTAACAATATTTTATTTCAGTGTTGGATTCTATGGGAAAACCTTCAGCTGGTATGTTAGGTATAACTCCATGGATCAGGGGCGATTATGATCAGTGCCTGAACATTGATAGCGGTCACAGTTCTAAAACGAGAAATTCGAAAAATATTAATGGAAAGTATTGCGCAATCAAATTCGAATTGCCTAAAATAAGGATTGAAACTGTAGAGTTAATTTTAAATTTTAGAAACAATACATTCCTTCATCTATTGGAAAATCTTGTTGTAAGTATAGTAAATTTATTTAAACTGTAAAAAATTATTTATGTATTGTTATATTTAGGGGAGACCGGGGCAACATCGGCATGTTAAGCTTTACTTAAATTTTGTGTAATAAATACTGCTGTAAACTGAAAAAAAAGCTTTGCATATTGTCTATTGGAATCTTACCTTACTATAGAACTGGTTAAAATCAGTTTGGAAATAAAAATAATTAAAATAATTACAACTTTACAAGAAGAGAGAAATTGACGAAGTTGCCCCGGGTATAGGGGCAAGATCGGCAACTTCTCTCTTTTTGTAAAGTTGTAATTATTTTAATTATTTTTATTAAAGTTGCCCCTGGTATAGGGGCAACAGTAATGGGGCAAGATAGGCACGTATATAAAATTATGTTATTAACAATGTATAAGTTGGAATTCACTATTAAAACAAAGAAATACAAATCCAACACCCATTTAATATTATTACAACGAAATGCAAGTTCAAAGACATATATACATGAATAACAAATGCAAACATGTTTTCATTTATCATCTGTTTGATTTTTATCCTTTGCTTCTAATGTGGCTTTATGTTGCCGATCTTACCCCGCTAGTCATGATTTCGAAACATTAAGTACAACCCTGAGAACAGAATGCCAAGCCACGATCTGGCCACGTGAATAAGTTGAAGTTACATCCTTCTAACAGGAAAAGTAACTTTCGTTATCATGGAATTATAACAAAACCTGCCAATTCAATATAAATGGAAAAAAAATATTATATGGAATTGAACGAAAATGAAAATTTGCTTGATAATTCAACTACGCTTGTTGGAGAACAATAAAAACACTACACTCAACGAGCCACCAATAAAACTCAACTATCTAACCTATAACCAAAGTCTCCTTTTAATTTGTTTTTAAAAAAAAGCGCTTGACAAACTTGCCCCGCATGCCGAAGTTGCCCCGGTCTCCCCTATATTTAATTAGTATTAGGAGTCGTTTAGTACTTTTTATGACTACTTCAAATTTTCTTATAGATATTTTATTGAATATAAATGAAACGTTAAAACACTTTAAAAAACCTTTAAAAGCAAATTACTTTTATATGAGAACCTTTCTAAAATTTCAAGTTTTCGTCTTATAGACACTATTTTTTTATTTTACACTCATCGACGCGCCTGTCAAGCCTATATAAAAGCGGCCGGGTGTTGAGGGATGGGGCTAACTTTCCGAGGAAATTTCCCAAGAACTTGCTTGCTTGGATTCTATACTGGATTCCGTAGGTACATAAGCTGATTCAGCTAACTTTCCAAAGATTGTATTCCGGGTTTCCGGACGGAGTTAGCTGATTCAACTAACTCCGTCCTCTATCTGGAGTTTGAAGAGGGAGTTAGTTGAGTCAAGTTATCGTCTGCATAAGAATCTAAATGCTACTTCCGAGTCCTATTCTTTATTAAAACTTATCCACGAGGTACAAAATCGGCCTTTGTAAAAATATATTTGAGATTGTGTTTAATATGTTTGTCATGAACTTCAATGTACTTTTTCTTCAACACAATCTAAATATTTTACATAGCGCCTAATTACTGAGGTTTTTTAAAACTCGTTTTGCTGTTGGTTTTGTAAAACTATTTCCACCCTGTAGGCACTAAGATGGCCTCTTTTGTCAAGCCCATTATGGTTCGGCCAGGCCCAGAATGAGGCGGCCAGATAGTGCGAGATGGGGTCCAACATATCTGGACAAATCAGAATAAATTATACTGTATATTTGAAGTCTATCCACAATCTTAACACGAAATAAGAGAAAAGTAAACTTTTAAGAAATTTGCGGTTTTCCAAAATGAGAAAAATATCTCGGAATTTTTCTCGGGTTGAAAAACAGCAAGCATCCCGTTAGATAAATACTACATATAACAGCGCCGAAAAATTAATAATATAAATTTAAATACTATTTATTAGATAATGTAAATTGGGTAACTTAATACTTTCACTTCGCTATTTGCGATTGTAAAGTATAGTGAAAGAGGTTCTTTGTAAATCGTGTATTTATCAGTTTATAGTAAAAAAATTTGTATATTTTAAAGTGTTGAAATAAATTTTAAACAGGATTAACATTTATTTACATTCATATCAGTTACAAAACATGTTACAAATACGTTATATGAAACACGTAGAGTTTAGATGTATATTTAATTTAATCTAGTTGTTTATTGTGTAGCATGTACTAAAGAGGGGCTACTAAAGCCCAAACTGAATATACATCGAAAATTTTATATAATATATTACATGAAATTCTGGCCTCAGCACTTTTTGTCATTCTAAAAAAATATGAATGTTTTTACTATTCACATCCTCTATCAACACCCTTTATTTTTAAAACATATTTTCGTATATTTTGCAGTGTATTGCATAATTAAATCTATTCTCCACAATATAATAAGTAAAATCCAAAATTATAACAATATAAATTTATAATGATGAACTGTCTGTTAAATCGCGATTAATGCAGCTGGATAAGCTAACCAAAAACATACCAACTATGTTATTAGTTTACTCGTACATTTATATAAGAACTGCTATTTCAACGTATAACGGCGAAGTGTATAACATAATTTTTATAAACATTATTTATTTAGTGTTAACTACATGAAAAATGTACATATTTTTCACATATCATTATTTCTTTTTTATAGAAACCATTGTCAATTAAGAATTTACTTCAACAGTTAAGTTTTCTTGGACCAGAGTTACGTTTCGATATTTGCATCCCAAGTGACTGTCATGAAGACGATTTAAAAAATATTTTAAATTGGTGTAAGTATTCTCATAATATTTGGTAACTTAAATACGTATTTTAACAATGTATTCTTGATTATAAACATACCTTTTAGTGCTAAGAGGTGAACTATCAGCTAGAGTTGATTATTGCAAAGAGAAAAACCAGAAAGTTGTTTATTCCACTGCTCAAGTGATATGTTTGTAAGTTATACTTTATGATTTTAATTTTTTTCTCATAAATTGCAGTTAATAAAAATGAATGTCAGCCTTGCACCAAGCTGTTGTTCTAACTAGTGTTGGATTGAAAGTTTTAGGTCCATTAAATAAGTTTTTAAATAAATTTGTTATTTACCTTCTTGGAGAAAATTTAAATGTATTTACGTTACATTGTTTACTACAAACTTAAATTTTCATTTATCCGAAAATTTTCAAATACACTTGTCAAGTCTGAACGAGAGTTTACTTATATCAGATATTTCTTGATGAAACTTGACGGGAGTCATCTCACCATGTATTTCAGATTATCATAATTCATAAGGAAATTTTTCCAGGTTCCCATACTTTCCTTTGGACAGAAACATCGTTCTCTACTTTCACCAAACAACTAAGCTCTCTTTCTTTAGTCTTGCTTGTATTGGGCATTACTGTGACTATCCATAGAGCATAAAATAATTTAATCAATTAAATTTTATAGTAAAGTATTAATTTTGTACAGTAATGAAACATAAACATTCTTTTACCTATGATAGTTTATTCGGATAGCTGTTAATAAAAATTACAAATACTTTAGATTCCATGAATCAAAAATGAAATATATCAGTGAAAATAAATGACATTAAGAATGTTCAGATTTTTTTTGTCAGTTTTATTTCTACGATAAGAAATAGAAATAAAATTTTGATTTTATTGAATTTCAACTTTTAATTTAAATTAACTATTACATTTTCAATAAAAATACAGCAGCGAGTTGTTTAACGTTTTAATTAAGCAAGATTTAAAACTGCTTGTGTGACACGATCTGTTATAATTTTTTTTTCCAAAAAACTCCTCATAATATACTTATTATAATATTCTAAAACTCTTCATTTTGAGGGTAAATATAGGTTTATATAAAAAATTGTAATGCTAATAGCAAGTAAAAGAACTTCTTGAATCTTAAATAATTCTTATCTGGCTATAACATGATTTACCTACATATATTTAGTATTTTTAACGCGGAAGACTATTTGTATCAACCCCGTAGGTCGATCACTTAACCACTCTGTTTCCAGCCAACTATATAATCACTTCTATCTTTCATAATTACTTTTTTGACATTTTATTCACAAAAATTTCTGTTCTAAGCGCAATACATTAAAATCGTGATAATCTCGGATGTATTATAAAAATAAAAACAGGACACCTACTATTAAAAAACTTAACATTTTAACAATATAAACATATAATATATAGAAACATTATATCATTTAATAGTATATCATTCTGAAATTTTAAAATACAAAGCGAAAAAAGTATATTAACGTCTTTTCATACTTAAAAAATATAGATATAAATTACACTACATTTTTCATGAACACATTCTTGTGTACTTGTGTATTAATTTTCATTGAGAATCGATATTACAATGATGTGCATTTTAACCTAGTACAACAGTGTTAATAGACTATTACATAAAATTAACTAACATTGAACTGTTTTCAAATTAAACTAACGTATGTAAAACTCGTATAACAAAAAGAAGTAAAACATTTATACAAAAAAATAATTTGTTGGATCAATTCGTAATTGAAATTTACGATAAACAAATAATTCACATCTTGAATATTGTATCTGTGCTTTTGAAATTAACATTTAAACCGAGATATCTCGTGGATTATAAAATGGAAATTAGGGTAATTAGAAGTAATTGCCAAATCATATTGTCATTATATACAGTAGACTCCCCCTATAACACTGTTGATAATATGTGAGCCATTCACAGCTTGGTTCACGTATTTGTAAAATCTAAGTGACTCGTACAACATGGAATTAATATAAAACGGAATTATCAACAGTATGATAGGGGGTCTACTGTATAGATATAGTTATTTACAGATTGTTTTACATCGAAAATACATTGAATTAAAAAAAAAATAAATAAGTATTCGATATTGCAACACGAGAACTTTCAAGTGTTTTTCAGGTTATATAATAATAAGGATTTAAATATGCATTCCACGTACAATTTTTTACAGGTCGTTCTTCGGTTTGTTTTCAAGTTGGGTTGTCCTCGCAACTTTTGTCGAATCTTTGATGGAATTTGGCATTATTTCCTCAAGTTGTAAAAGAGGTAAGAGTAAAATCGTAAATGTTACTTAAATTTATTCCTTTTATAATAGTATACTTTTGTTTATTTTATTATAAGAAACACAATAAAATTCTTTTGTATATAGTAATGAGGATGTTTAAACAAACTATGTATAAGTTTATTTCGTAATTTATAGTTTAAAAGAAATTACTTCATATGTCCACCGATGTTTGACGTTTCTCGTGAATTATGAAAAGCTGACTTAAGTGACATAAAAATGGCTGCTTTGAATGTTGTCATGATGCAGTAAATGTACAGTACATGCACTGAGTTACGCTTCGCATTTAAGTAAAAGCTCTATGAAACATAGACTAAGCTAGACAAATAAAATTTTAAATAAGATGTATTAAGCGGACAGTGAAAAAACTATTGTTCATTTTTTGGTATTTTAATCTCAAATATTTTTTGAGATGTCTCATATTAAAGTCTCTATTTTCAGTGAAATAAATAATCTAAAAATTTATTTCGAAATTTATCATTAAATATTTTCACAGAAAGTGTGAATGAATGGCCATTTTATGTTTTGAAACGAAACAGCTGCTTCAACACTTCTACCTAATTCTTCGATTTCGGTCATTGAAAATTTTTTTCTACCAAAGTTTAACAAAAACTTTTAGAAAAACAATTTGATACAAAAATCTCAACAGATAAATTATCAATATTTAATTACACAAATTACTTCATTACTTATCACTAATAAACCAGATTTTTACATACCTAGATCATTTAATTAATTTATTTAAAAGGTATTTCGGCATTAGTAGACAGTAACACGAGAATACAAAACTTGGTTTTTACCAGACTTCATTAGTTTGTTGTGTTATGTCCTAGTGATAATGTAGAATCCTTTTGAAAAAGTGTATCTAATAATTTGTAATATTAACGTATATTAAAATTTTGGCAATTGTAACCAAAGATTATGTTTCATGTTAACAGCAAATGTGCCCGAAAAGCATGTTGAATAAGTCGAATAAATGGTCTGGGAGTGTACTAAGCATGTTTATTAGTCATAAGTAGCTAAGTAGTTTTTATAATTAAATAGTACAGGCATGATGCTTATTAATATATGAACAACTTTTTCATAAAACAAATGGACTTTTCAAAATACCACATAAAATAGAAAAATCACAGTAGAAATTATATTGTATTTCAGGTTTATTATTTTGAAAAGTGTAAAAAACTTTCTTTAGTTTTTAAAAGACTTAAATTTTTAATCTATTTTCGGAAGTACTTAGAAAAAGCTTTGTATCTTAAAATTAAGTCTATTATTAAATCCATAGTTTTTGGAATAATTTTTATTTTTAGAAAATTTAGTGCTGCGTTTTGTTATAAGAAATTAATGTAAGATTTTTTTTATATTTGTTAACTTCAGATAATTTTTGATTAAATCTGAAAATTCTATTACAAAACTAATTTTGAATATTTTATATTTAGATACTCTCACAAGGAATTTGATCTTTGTTTCGTTGTATCAATCAATTCGTAAACTACATTCTCACTGTATAGGAGAAAGAACAGCTGCTTTCTGTGGAATTAAGTTTCTTTTAATCTGCATATTAGTTTATTCGCACACTTTTTTAACGCTCCCTAATGAAACAGTAGGTAAGTTTTTTGTGTTGCTTCTTCTTGATTAAATTTTGAAACGATGTTAAAAAAATTATTGGTGATATTTCGTTAAAAGTGCTTTTGCTACTAAGTAGAGAGTTCTTTAAGGAAATATTAACAATTATATAAACACGGTGCGTAACTACTGCAGCGGGGATAGCAGAACTGCATTGTTCGAGAACTTACAACTGTGTTGGGTGTTCTCGCCGTGTAGCCAATAGGATGGAAAAAAGGGAATTACACTGGCCACAGATGAAACAAGAGCTTCTATAATATGTCTATTTTCATTTACTGTTTCTACTTTAATATAATAATTTAGTTTCCTGTAGTGTCCACAATAAATATTTTGTCCTTGTCAGTACTTTAGGCCTGCGCTGCATCATGCAAATTGTACGGATAAGAAATGAAAACATGCTATTACAATAAGAATAGTAAATTATTGTACCCTCATATTACAGTTAACAATTTTTAAGCAAATTTCATAAGACACTTCCCATTTTTGTTTACTTAACTCTGTATGAAATACGTTTGCAATGCCTGCATATTGCAAATTTAGTTCTTAAAACGTGCAATAGACGTTTTCGAAATATATTATTAAATTACTAAATACAGGAAACTACAAAGTTTTAATTAAAGATAAAAAATTCAAGAGGCACACTTGACATATACACAGATAACGCTAGTAGCGTTAGCATTATTTTATTAACTCTAACGAATCTGTATAAACATATATCTTTATATCTATATAAATACTAGAAGTTACCCGCGACTTCGCCCGCGAAAATTTTGCAAGCAAACCCCATTTATATTCAGTATTTCAACAACCATTATAAATGTTATATAACACCTACCGCTGAGAATGATAAGAATTGCCGAGAATCAAACGAACTATTTTCGATTTGATCAATTTTCTGGAACGTTTACAATCGTTCTATAATCAAACCAATATGCAATAACAAATTTGAATTTAAAACGGTTCGAACATTTGGATGAAAAATCAAAATATATAAAAATATTTATAACAATGTCTGAAATGTTATTAATTTAATACACCTAAGTACTCGATGAAGACTAAATCCTCTCCCTCTCCCCCCGCAAGGGAATTTCAAAAAATCCCTTCTTAGTGTGCTTTGCCATGGCCCTACTAAAAGTAAGATAAAAACAAAAAATCGCATCTAAAATAGTACAGTAGAAGCCGTTCTTCCGGTTAATGCTTAATGCTCTTCCTCTCCCCCCGCGAGGGAATTTCGAAAAAGCCCTTCTTAGTGTGCGTTTCCATGACGTATCCTAACTGTGTACCAAATTTCACCTCTTTAGGTCTAAGCGATGATGAATCAGTGAGTCATTCAGTCAGTCAGGACAAGGAATTTTATATATATAGATTAAAGGATTTAATACAAATATTTCATATCTTTTATAGAGAGATTTGTCATATTTCGTCTCGGTTTAGTTTCATAAATCGATGATACCTTTCTGGAAATACAATGCCTATTTATATCACGAATACTATGAAAAAATACAATTAATGCTTACATCATAAAAAATTACAAAAAAAAGGAACAGTTGTAAAAAGTGTTGGAAATTCCCAGCGATAGTATGAAAGAAAACACTATACCAGGACTCACAGGGAACAAGACAATTTTTATGATCCACAAGGTTAAATAGAAATAATCGCACGAACTAAAGAAATGTAAAGCAAAGAGGAGTTGATAGCTTTATGACTCGTTATTAGGACTGCACAAGAAAACGACGTGGAGTTCATTTTTCCCAATTACTCTTAAAACTAAATACTGAAATAATATTAATGCAAAAAAATTTCACACACAGAAATCTGAATATAAATCAAAACACACGTGAAACAGAGGCGAAAAACATACAAACTATAATTAAGAAAAATGTTAATAATGCGCTTGTCTACACAATAATAAAGAAAATATTATTGATTTACACTGGAAAAATCATCGTTCACAAAAGAATACAGGTTTCTTCATTTTAAATCGGTTTTAATTTAAAATGTTATTTTTAGAAAAGTACAAGAATATTCCAGAGTTGTGTAACTATATTCCTGTGGAAATAGCTTCTGCTGGTTTCGCAATGATGGAGACTTTTTTCTTTATAAGGTAAATATCTTCATATTGATAAAATTTTTTGATAAAATACTTTGATACTAGTTTCTATTTTCTTATAAAATAATGTAAATTATTCAATTTTATATTTCATGAACATAATTATATAGAAATTTATATTTAGTGTAATATTACGGTATTGGTGTCTTAACAAATATCAAAACAGTTTATAACAAAATTTAAACTTTGTAAAATCATTATAAATTCTTCCATATACTGAGTTACTAAAAAAATTTTTACAACAATTTACATTTGGTAAAAACTTAATATTAGGCCGTTTTCATACAGACCACTGAATGGTGCCACTGAGTGGCGCAACCAAGTGGTGCATCTGAAATCAATTCGAAGATAGGGCAATTGCTCCTGTTGAAATTATTATATAATAATTATATTGTAAAATTGTATAGATTAACATATTAGTAGCCGTTACGATTAAACAAAAAAAGTCTTCAGGCAACGAAATGGTCAATCTAAATTGTTCTCCGAGACGTGAGCAGACTCTTCATTGTGAAAGGCACCATTACAGCATTACTATCGACAATATTCAGCACTACAAATAATTTTATACTGCATAATTTGATAAAACATTAATATATTGTTAGTGTAAAATTAAAACAACTACACGTAGGATAATTCACAATGTTTTTTTTTTTTTAAACAAATTTCAGCGGTTTTCTTATCTCGTATTCTTACCAGAACAGTGTGAAAACTGCGATGGATATTTTCGTCTTATTGAGAAAGAGAATCATCAGGTGAGTGAATTTTATATTTATTTGTATATGTTGATAATTCGTTCAGATATAGTGCAATAAATGGTGCAAAATTTGAAGAAAAATTGTTTTAAATATAAACTTTACTCAGAAAGACGAAAATACGTTGGCTCACCGATTTTGATAAAGTTTTTAAGTTTAAAGTGCATTCCCAAAGACTGACATGTACCAAACAGAAAAGCGCAGTACACAAAATTTAACGAGAAAATTACAGGTGCAAATTTCTTAAAACTTTCATAATTCTTTTTATGTAATGAATGGTTGATAGTTTGATGCAGATGTGCCTTTTTCTTAGTTTTAAAGCTGGTGAGTAAAATTTTGTTAATACTGTGAGTAGCCGGGGTTAATGATTGCGTCTTTACCCGTTTACTGGTGACCGTTTGACAAAAACCGCTCACATTGTCTGTGGATGGCGTTTTTCTTTCGAGGCGCGTTTACTCGTGTCTCGGGATCGGCTTGTCAGATCGAGTAGGAGAATAAGCAAGGTCGTGTGGGCGGTATCCGAGTAACAGAGAACATTAACAAACTTAATCTATATCTATATATATATATTATATATATATAGACGTGTTTGTGCATATATTTCACTCTGCAGGCAAAACTACACATCGCACATGAATGGTGTTTGTGTGTGGTAGTAGCCCCAAGTCTCCCATCGTGCACTATGTTGGGTGCGTCTCGACAGCTATAAGGATGTGGGAGATATGGGGGTTGAAAGTGATTGACTTTGAAAATGAGTAACAATGAAAATGTTAAGAATGGAAGTGTTGAGTAACAAACGAAGTGTTAAGAGAAAGTGGAGTGCAAGATTTACAGGCGCAGATGTTTCTTTTGCGTTTTTGCGAGACATCAAACATATTTTTAGACCCATGTAAAAATTCTCTAATTAGACTGGAAAAGGGGAACCTAATTCTTGCATTTTGTGAAAACGAGTAAGATTGGCTATAATGTAATCTTAATCTTAAACTTTAATGTTTTAAAATATTCGAAGACCGTTATGTGTGAGTAGTGGGGATGGCTTTGGAGACGTGTTACGCACATGCTTCAGTTGATTTTTCTTAAGTAAATGTAAACGAATAACAAAATAAAGTAGAAAGTGAAAAGTGAATAATAAAGTGTGAAAAGTAAAAATATAAAAAACAATGCCAAAGCGTAAGAAAGAATTTTTGCGGTCTCCAATCATATCTAAAAGGCAAAAGATGGCAGGAAGAAATGAAACCACGGAAGAAAGAGAAGTACAGTACCTATAACATTGCTACGAGAAAATTATCAATGAAACAGAAATAATCAGACAGAAGAGCAACTTGAATATTATAGGAAAACACATCGAATCAGTGAAAGATTATGTAGAGAAGAAAAATAGTTTTTTATATTAAAAAAACTATATTAAATGCAAATGTACGAACAAATAAAAACACAGCGAAGCAGGTACTTGCAGCTAGTAAGGATAAAATTTTAATGAAGAACTAAAAGCTAAACAAAAGGTTAGAGGAGTACAGGTATAATATTGAGGAATGACCCGCGTATTAAGGATTCTATCTACCAATACATATATATACCGAACAGCACCTCTATATAATTTTGCAAAGACATATTTCAGAGTAAAAAGACATGTAAAATTTTTAAATAAAATGTTTATATTTTCATAGCTTATCGACTCTCTATAAAACTTTCATCGATTTTTAGTATGTTAATACCGACCTTGTTGGAAAGTTCTTATTATCAGTTATGTGGCTTTCGTATACAATGTAATTTAATATTTTTTACTTGCTGCATAACTTATTTACCAATGTTTTTGATTATATAACATTGTTTAAAAATTACTTTAGCTTTAGCAATATGTGGAAATAATATAACTCTGTTTGGTGGGATACGGCGACACATCTCATGAACGATGGGCATATGCCTACAGCAATGACTTTACACGAGGTCATTTTCATGTGTTAGTAACATGAACTAAACCTGAAATATTCCACGTGGCCAGCGTAACTAGAGTATCCCGTGTCATTAGACATTATCTAGAAATCAACTACCAGAGTTCTGTTGTTATCCTCTTGGACATTCGTCGGCCTCGAGCAGTATGTTCTAGTAATGATAGTTATAACCTTCTAAATTTAAATAAGCTCAGTTATGTTTCCAGGAACGACTCCTTTAAACTGGAATCTTATTAATGTAATGTTATTTGATAAACATTTTTGAATTAATTTACTTAGTATACAATTTTTTATTGCAGATTAACAGTGCCAGTATTTTGTCTTCTAGCAGCGACGATTATTTTACCTCTTCTAGGAGATGGTCCTCATTGGAATGACCTGTTAAGCGATGTTCATGATATTGCAGAGAATTGGCCCAAATATGTTTTTCATTACAATAATTTCATAGAACACACTGCTGGAATTTCTCTTGTAAAATTACAAATGTATACATTATATAGTATTTTAAAATATATAATATATTAATTAAATGTTATTAACATTTACAGCGACTTGATCATTTATGCGCTTTGTTTCAGCAAATTCTTGTGGCTATACCTCTACTCTATATAAACAACAGGTATGTTTTGGCGTTTTTATTTTTAATCATTACTCTGTCAACTCTCCGAAAACTATTAGGCCTTTTAATAATGTTCATTTTGTGTTTAGCTTTTAATTTCAAAATATCAGTACAATATTCAGATATTATCAAAAAAAAATTTATTCAAAAGAAATTAATCAATTTGTTCTGCGTGTAACAGATTTCGGTACTTTTGCACTTGGCGAAAATAAAATAAAGCTTTCGAAGCTGGTGTTGAGGAAGAACTGTCTTCCGTTTATTCATACAAAATCGTTATTCATGCAATCATCGAAATATAAACTAAGCTTCTTCAAAAACAAAACCAGTGGGAATTGCTTTTCTTTTCACTAACAGATAAGTTAAACGGATTTGCCATGCAAAATTTTGAAAAGACATCTCAAGGAATCAAGTGTTAAATATCAGTCGTGAAACGTAATAGTTTAGGATTTCCAGTTTATATGAAATGCATGCTGCTAACAGTAGTAGATATTGTATAATCTTTTACTGACCACAAAAATCTCCCTTCATTTTAAAAGAGAAAATTTATATTTGAAAATTTGGTAATGATTTTCATTATCCAATTTAATTTACTTCTTTGAGAAATGATTGTGATTCAAGCAACAATGATATATAAATATAGATTAAAATAAATCGCCCATAAAAAGTAAACTATACCTTGCAATAGAAACTAAAAATATTTACTGAACATAATTCCTTAACGTTATTTTTGTACCACTTTTTCCAACCGTTTTGGTTTTGCAATAAATTTGCAAATATGCAATCCTTTATATCGATATAGAACACATTCTTAACGACGTAAAGAAACTTCGTGAAATGCTTGAAAGCAACATTTAAACCATTTGAAAAGCAAGATCTTATCGTAAAAAATTTCTCTACAAAACTAGGCATTCTTTATATGTAAATACGTGATAAAAACGCGGTAAATTCACGTCATCTGCCAGTTGGCTGGGCGAGAACTCGCTACCAATTACTTAATTTGATTATAAAATTGTGATATCGTCATTGGAATACATATGTAATAGATACAGGTAACCCCAGTATAACACGGTAGTTACGTTCCAAAAAATTGCCGTGTTATGCGAATCCGTGTTATACGAAACAAAGAACTAATACGAAAAGGAGGGTTAGGTTCCAAAAATTAAAAAACATTCTAATATATTTTCATAATTTAGATAAATATCTTCATTAAAATTTTTTAAAGTGATACATATTAATATAAATTAAACAATGTTTTCTTCGTCATCACTAAAAACACTATTAATTAACCGAGAGCGTTTTCTTTTTGGCAAGTTATCCTTATCCTCTGAGCATTTTTCTGCATTATCTTCAGATCCATGCTTTACCTTTTGCAAAATGTATGTAATTTTAGATTGCTTGCTTCTAGTTAAAAGGTCTTTATAAATTTCCTTATATGGTGCTAAGCACTTATGAAGAATAAAGCAAGTATGGAATAAGGGAAAAACATTCGGCAACATCAGAAGCAGAAGCGTCGCGATCTGGCAACATTGAAACAAGTTTCGAGAAGGACCACCTGTATCGACAGAAGGCGAGAAGAGAAAATTTACATACTTAAGTACTAATAGTTCACGAAAATAATAATTTTCGTGCACTATTAGTACCTAAGTATGTAAAAATTTATTACATTTCCTGTTGTACGAGGGTTTTACCCAATTCTCGAACCGTGTCAGAGTGAATCCGTGCTAAAAAAGAACCGTGTTATACGGGGGATGGTACCAATTCTCGAACCGTGTTAGAGCAAATCCGTGCTATAAAAGTGCCGTGTTATACGGGGGTTACCTGTATAACAATTAATTAGAGATAGTTCAGAAAGTACTTTGTTTAATTCTTTGTAATTTAAATGAACAAAACAAAAATGAATATATATTTTTTATTTTTAGATGGCCGAAGTACGGAAAAATTATCACAGCGATGTTAATTGTGGCAGGAGTTGTATCACACGTTATTAATACAAATGTATACAAAGATCACACAATGTTTGGTTATTCTACTGATTACAGGTATGTACAGTACTTTAATTTTATATAAATTTGTTTACAGGACACCACACTATAAAGTCAAAAATCAGATATACGTTACTAGAGAAAAACAAAAAATATTAAAATTTCATTATTACATTGAGAAAAACAATAAAAACACTTTTCATTAAGACACTATTACTAATACTGGCAAAAATCGCTAATTTCTTTATAATACATTTTAAATATGTACGAATTTATTAACATGTGAATTGTTATATCCACAAGATTAAAGAATGATGTACTACAGATGTCAGACGAACGGAAAGATGTTTATCAGAATAGCGTATTGTATTGAAGGTTCCACAGAGAATTATCTATCAATCGTGATGCAACCGATTCTGGTATGGTAAAGAAACATAATAAATTTAGATAAAATTATGATAAAATTTTTCACTATGGCAAGGCAATAGCGCTATAAACAAAGATAGACGAGCTGAATCTTACTTCTGGGACATTTGTTGTAGGCTAATAGAAGTGTTGTTTGTAGAAAAATGCTATTATTTCATTTTATTTGAAAAGCATCACAAACAACGAATTGCATTCGGGATAACAACACACTTCTCATCGTCTTCAGATTTTAAATTATGAGAATGTGATTCACGCTGAAAAATATCTTTTGAATCACTAAGATTTCTATATAGTGTAAATGTTTTATACAAATAAAATAGATTTTCCTCGCTCCTTCAAGTTCGTCAGTGACTAAATTTAGTACATAATTTCTCGAATTATACGAAAATATTCTCTGCATGGACTGAAATCTCTTAATACTAGCTAGATTAAACATGGCCAACATACGGCCCATCTAATGAATTTACGTGGCCAGCGATCAATCCTTGAATATTAGCTACTCAACTCCGAATAGTTCGATGAAAAATTCTGACGCCCAAGTAAAAATAACAAAAAAGGTCAACAACTCACTATGCGTTTAGAGTTAATCCTCCATTACAGATCTCTTAAGTACAGCGTAGAATGTTGGTAAAGCATGATATTGTGAAAAACGTATCTAATCTCTATGTACAATTTAGTTTCTACAGTATGACACTACAATGAGATCTCGCACCACTTCAAAATTTTCCTAGGGCAGCCTCTGATTCGATCCGTGGAAAAAGTTTTCTTTCCAATTCGGCCCGGGGCAAAAACTGTTGGCCACCCCGGAGCTAGATGGTATTTGCATGCTCTGTAAATAGCGTAAATTTGACAGCTCTGTAAATAGCGTTGAATAGGAGAACTTAGTTTATCATCATAAAATATTTTGGAGTTGTATTGCTTGTGTTTTTAATATTAGTAATGCATTGTAAAGCGTTCAAACGTCTTACAGCATAATGTAACCGAATAATCTGCAAAACGGAGAAATGTCGCTCTTCATTATAAGATAAAAATTCGCCTGCATAATGAGGAAAGCTGATTTTTTAATAACGTTTTCCTTTGTTTGAACATTACGATGTCTTCTTTAACAGGTTAATTATGGGTTTGTAAAGTTTACAGTGGGGATAGCTGTAGGCTCGATACACATATTCCAGTACACCTATTAAAACGATCAATCTCCGTTCTTCATATTTTTTAATTTGCTCTAAAATAGATCAATTGTTCATAATATACCAAATATAAATTGGTTGAATTTTAATGTGAATTTTGAATTTATCAATTTTCTATAGTTTTTTTTTTGTTTTGATTTAAATAAGTAATTGGCAAATTTTTAAAAAAATTCTGTTAGTTATGCTACTATATTAATATTTTTATATTGTTTTCTTTACATCATTTTCAGAAAACTTGTAAATTACGTAAATCATAATTACTGGAAACCTTATTATTCACATCTCAACTCATTTTTTACTGGATTTTTACTTGGAAGCTTTCTGTTGAAAAAAAGAGAAATTAAATTTGCTCGTGTAAGTATCAATATTTTTAAAGAAATGCATACAATTTTACAAATTTTGTTTAATCAAACAGCCAAGTGTTTGTAATTAATTAACTTAAATTAGGTTAGAATATTATTTGTACACTACATCAACGTCGTCAGAATGAAGGCTTAACGACCATCTACACAGACTATTCGCGTTTTTTAAGAGCATTAGCCAAACGAAACTGTGGTGTTCAGTTACAGCTATACACTTTTTGCCATATATGTAAGGACGTAGTTTTCCAATAGCCAATTTAATGCATAAATATTTCTTCTGTGTCGTCGGATAATTTCACTCGATTGTATTAAGCGTTAGACTGATGTAACATACGGAATGCTCTCTTCTGTCATCTTATTGAAATAGAGTAGCCCCTAATTCTACATCACACGTATCTGTGTGATATAACACATTCTTTCTGGGTTAAAGTAACTTAGAACTGGTGAGTTACAGATTTCCTTTAATCGTATAAAACTTTCTTGTTCGGGATCTCTCCAGATGAACTTTTCATTGATTCTCAGTAAACAAAATAATGATGTAATGATAGTCGAGAAATTTTTTTCCATTAGTCTAAAACGTGGATGGCCAATGTTTTAATCACTACGGGCGACCTGCTTTTGAAGCTTTTGGCGGCGGGCTACTAACTCTAAAAGTAGTAATTTAAAGCCAAAAATAAGTTTAAATTGAAAATAAACATAGATAATACCAATACCAATTCAATGTCATTACCATTCATATTTTAATAACAGCAATTAATGATGACTTCACACAAACATAAAAATAGTATGTAAATAAAACAAAATGTCCTTTATCATTATAATTGCCTTACAGTCCTTATTTTTAATTTATTTTTAATGGTCTACTTGAACATTATTCATTAATTAATAGGACTTTACACTGCTGTTTAAAAATTGACACAATAATGAGAATTAGTTCAGAAAAAACAAATTTTCTTTATTAAATCACCTGTTGTAGTAACTTTTACTGTACACTTAAATGTGTTTCGGGCTAACACGACCCTCATTAGCAGTATAACTAAAAACCACTACAATAAATAGGACATATTGTATATTAATTAAAAATATATATATTTTATTGTTGAGAATTTACTTTGTATTTTTAATTAATATACAATATGTCTTATTTATTGTAGTGGTTTGTAGTAATACTTCTGATGAGAGTCGTGTTCCCGAAACACATTTAAGTGTACAGGAAAAGTAACTATACAGGAACAGACTCCGTCTCCGCTTATACTGGCAGTACCCAGACCCTAAACACCGGAGTTCGATTGGGGGTTCGCGCCTCACTCGGACGGGCTGGCAGCAGAAGTTTTCCGGGTTTTCCTCCTTGTCGATGACGCCTAAATAGGGGCAAGCTTCCCATTAAAGTCCTCCCGGAAAGCATTCTATCTCCCTTTCTCGCATTGGCCGTCTCTTCGATCGCTGTGCGATCTCCTCTCCTGTGTCTTCCGGAGTACAAAGCGTAAGGCTATACACTCCTCTATCAAGATGAAAGTGAACTACTACACGTGATTTAATAAAGAAAATTTGTTTTTTCTGAACTAACTCTCATTATTGTGTCAATTTTTAAACACCAGTGTAAAGTCGTATTAATGAATAATAGGATTCCGGGTAACAGTTTTTACTCTGAAGCAGTAGCAGTAGTTATTCATTCTCGATCGATGACTTATTCGGTCCTAGTCTAATCCGAAAATTTGTTCGTTACGTGCTTATCGCAATTACCCTCTTTTCGCTAAATACTGCGCACGTGCCATTGTAGTAAAGATTGTTTCTCACACCTCTTGTCTATTGATGAAACCACTTCTGCTTTAATTCTTTCAAACTGTCGATATACATAGATTTATATAAAGTACGTTTTGTCGAACTATTTTGTTTTCACTTCTGTACAGTGCAATAATTCACTCTTTTCTTTGAAGAGAACAACGCTAATATGTGACGTCATTATCTAACGTTACTTTTTCTCATTCGATGGCGTCAATGTGATCGTACTGCATTTACTGGAAGGTAAACACATCTGCATCTCTTCTCGTTCTCCGGGTTATACAGTCGCACACAAATGCGACTGTATAACATAAGCAAGACATCTAACAAGATTTTGTATCGATAACTTCAGAGTCACGAATATAAAATCAATTTAATATTGCAGAATGCTTTTGCTTTATTCGATCTTTCCAAAACATGAAAACAAAATATTTTCATAATAAATATAGTCATCCGTGATTTACGCGGTCAAATAATTTCACGATCCTATCGAGTATATCAAAATTCCCGTCAATCGAAATACAGTATCTATCTTTAGTAAGGAAAACTAGTAAAGCTGAATGAATTATTAATTCTACCGCATTTATAAAGATATTGCCGCAATTGATTTCGAGCGTAAATCAAATTCCGAGTTAAGCAAAGGATACCTGTACTTAAAACTCTTAATATGTAACTTCTCTTTCTCTCTTCCACCTGTCAGAATCACCTCAGCCATCTGTGTCGATGAGTCGTGGATTTTTATCTCTCTGCTTGATTTGGGATTTTTCGAAAATTCTTGTTTCTTGGGAAAGTTTTTCGTTTTATTTAGTTTGTTGAAGGTCCCCGGTTTGTAAATCTGTTTAGTACGCTTAACTTGATCCATTATTTTGGATTCTACGGCCATTTTTCGGCCGCGCAACTAAGAACGTTGTAACGGTCATTTTCGAACTTTACTTTAAAATTCCGGAAGATTCGTTAGGCATCCAGTCTTAATCTTTTGTTATGTTTTTACATGTTTCCGTCTGTGACTAAATCCGTTTTCATAAGACTACGACGATTTTTCATAGTTAGAAGGACTCGCTTTGTAGCGACGTTCGGGCTTTCCACCTGTCAGATCTGGCTGATACTCGGGTGTTTCCATCTCATTAATTTTGTTTTTATTCACTGTAAAATTTAAGTTTTTACTGTAATTAATTAGTGAGTTATTTAAGTTTTACTATTGCATCGGCTGTCGGGGTCAATGACATACCCCGATCAACCCTAACCTGTCGAATACAAATTCTGTTTTTTCTCGGCTCCGTTTCAACTTTCGGTGAACTTTCGCACGGTAATAGTAGTTATTATTCTGCTTCTAACACCGTTTTTCCGACATTTTCGCTCTTATTTTCAGCCATTTATTTTAAATTTCATTATTCACTTCTGCGAGCCGGTAGCAGGCTTCCCGCTTTGTGTATCAGGCTGATTTTCGGCATATCTCTTTGTGGCTCTTTATCACTCTTATGTGCTGAGTTTCGCTTTTCTGGCCCACATTATTTTCGTTGTTGTTACGTTTTTCGTCAGGAACGATCTCCAACTAAGTGTGCTACTCCAATCGAAACTAATTTAGTCGGTATTCGAGCGGCCGTCGTAAAACAGAATTTTGATTTTATACTAGGTTTATCAGTTGGTTTTCGCAATTTTTAAGTTGTTCTTTGCCTTCATAATAGTGATAAGGATTTTGCAAGTTATATTAGCCTACTATTGGCTTTTACAAGTGCACCTCGACTATTAACAGTCTACCATCGGTCCCTCAGCCCTACGGCAGACCTGGTATTAACGTTAAAGTTGGGGTCTGTAGTTCTCGACTCTACAGCGCTTACTCTTCTTAATGGAGAAACAGTTCCAACAAGCTCCAGTCGTTTTGGGGTCACTTCCCGAGGACGTTATAGAATCAATGACAAGTCAAGAATCAGTAATACCTGCCTTGATCCCCTTCTGATATGTCAACCGAACAACACTTACTACGCAAGCTGACTTATTTCTGGGAAAGATCATGGACTTATGCCCAAAGCATACAAACATTAATATTAAGATCAATCAGAGAATGGAGGTTCGGGATTATGTAGTAAAGATGCACGGTTTCTTATATGAGATGTGCGGAATAATCGGAGAACTACGCAGAAACAATGCAATAACAGAAGGAAAAATAAACAATGTGAGTCATCAAGAATTAAACATTGAACCACCAAAGTTTTCTCAACCGACATATGCTCAAATACTTAAAGGCAAGCAACACGACAAAAATAATAACAAAATCACTCACCACTAAACTTCAAAATGAAGGGTCACGGGGCAACCATGCAGTATTGGTATACCCTAAAACAACAGAGTAGGGTGAACAGAATGATATAGACACCATAGTTGCAACAATAATGATAGAGATTAAACCTGCAGAGATTGGAGTTAAAGTGAAAGATGTTAAAAGAGTTAGGAACGAAGGAGTTTGCTTTCATGTCAGAAATAACATGGTTGGACAAATACTATTCAAGGCCATAGGAAACATCCAAACCACTAAAGACAGAATCAGATGTCATATAGCGGAAGAAGAGAGACCGCGCATTATACTTTTAAATGTCCCATACTCGGTAGAAACAGAAGATCTTATGGACATTATTTTTAACCAAAATGACATCTGGGAAGATATTGACAGAGAAGAATTCTTTAGCTCCTGCAGGATTAGTACAGAAAACAACAAAGGCAAAGTACAAGAGAATTGCCGTCACATTGTTTTGTCGGTTACGCCACACATCCGTAATTTAATAATTAAAAACAAATATCTCTCCCTATCATGGGCGAATATAAGAGTTGATGATTATGTTCTAATTCTCCGGTGCTTTAAATGCACGGGCTTTAATCATATGGCCAGAGACTGTACAGAGTCCATTCACTGCTGCCACTGTGCGAAAGAACACAGATTCAACCAATGCAAGGAAAAACAAACAACTTCTTGTTGCGCCAACTGCATCAGGTTTAACAGAGAGCAGCAAATGATAAAAAAGTGCCGACAAATCACAATGCCTCCAGC
This sequence comes from Centruroides sculpturatus, assembly GCF_000671375.1. Classification (NCBI taxonomy): domain Eukaryota; kingdom Metazoa; phylum Arthropoda; class Arachnida; order Scorpiones; family Buthidae; genus Centruroides; species Centruroides sculpturatus. Next base: position 506,317 of record NW_019384831.1, read on the forward strand.
AGGAACCGCCCCACACTGATAAAAATAAAAAATCAAAAGATAAGACAGACGGATTGTGGGGTCTAATAGCAACAATGGTACCACTCTGCACTTGACAAATACTCAAAGGAATCGTCATAGTCAACAAAACAGACCCTACAATAATAAGAATATAAATTTTACCATTCTGAGCATAAACGTACAGAGGTCGAAGGCTGAATCGTCCATTCTCCTAAAAATAGCAGAGGAACAAAGAGCTGATATTATGTGCATACAGGAACCACACCTCGTGGGCAACTCCATTGTCAGGTATGGCAGTTGGAGAGTCTTTCCTCATCAAAACTTCACTGAAACAATCAAATCTGGCATTCTCATAAAAAACAAAAATATTCCGGCTAACTTCTGCTCTGATCTCAGCTCAAAATATACTATACTACTACAGTACTGCTCACTTTAAATAAAAAAGACTTATACATATCATCTGTATACTGCTCACCATTTGAGTGTATGGCACCTCTTCTAGATAACCTACAAGAAATTAATAACAAGATCGGAAGTAAACCTTCGATTATAACAAGTGACTTCAATGCCAAATCGCCGACTTGGCACAGTCCTGAAGAGGACGGAAGAGGTTATAATGTCTGCGAATTTCTGTCAATTAATTACATGATATCTTGTATTACAAGTCCCTTGGCGACTTACTGCTGTACCAGAAATAGGATTTGGGTAGACATAGTGATTGCTGATAAACATGCCCATAACCTTATTAATTCCTGCTATACAATTGACGAAATCGGAGGAAGTGACCATAGATACATCAAAACAACCATCGTTAATTAATACTGATCTGTCATTAAAAGAATACAACCTCAAGAAAATTACTAATTGGACACAGTACCAGGAACTTTTCAAGATTCATTGGGCACAAAAACAAGCACAAGATCTCCACGAAATTGAATACATTAACACGTTAGCTGCCCACTTTACCACATCAATCATCACCTCTTACCATCAATCCACCACAATTATAGAATCAAAACGGTCAAACACCCCATGGTGGAATAATTCTTTGAGTGAGCAAAGGAAGAAGGTTCGCGGGTTATACAAAAGATACCAAAAAGAAAATGATTTTATAATTAAAGAGACAAAAAAGAAGGAATACTTACGGGAATTTAGCAAATGCAAAATTAGCATAAATAAAGCCCGAATGATAGCGTGGAGGAATTACTGCACTGAAATCGACAATGGATCGACATGGAGCGACCGTACCATATAATTTTAAAACCAAGGAAAAATATCATACTTCCAGCATACATAGACAAAGAAGACGGAACATGAACAACGAACATAAGAAAAACCTATCATCATTTTCTCAACTTTCATTTTCCAAAAGACGACAAAGAAAATGGCAATGAAGAACAGGAAAGCATCAGAAACTCAATTGAAGCTCCGCCAGCAACAAACAACGATCCCCTTTTTACTTTTAAAGAAGTTGAGACAGCAATAAGGACTATGAGAAACAAAAAAACTCCAGGAATAGATACAATAACAGCTAAAATGGTGAAGCAGGCTTTTAATGCTGTACCGATCGCTTTCATTTATACATACAATAAGTGTATGGAGCTCTCTCAATTCTCACGCATCTGTTTTATTCCAATGACAAGCAAAACCAGCCATAGCAATGCCAATGACTTTAGACCAATAAGCTTACTACCCACATTGGGGAAAGTCTTGAATGGACTTGTTATAGGAAGAATCAGCTTTCACTTATACAGTAAACAACTACTACACCCAAAACGGTATGGGTTTGTTCCCAAAAAATCTACTAATTATGCCTTACACAGTGTCACTTGATTTATTCGTGATGCCTGGAAAAAATCACATCATGTCCTCCTTACTTCTATTGATTATCATAATGCCTTTAACAGCTTTGGTGGCCAGCATTACTTCGATAGCTTAAATCATTCCAGTGCCCAAAAAATTTATATCTATTAATGAAGGATTACCTTAATAATCGTACGTGGTTGGTGTATACGACATGGATAGTCCACTTATACAACCCATGACAAGAGGCTGCCCCCAAAGATTTCGTTCTAGTCCAGGATTATGGAACATCATGCACGATAGCCTTCTGAACATCAAGCCTAATAATATAAATGCACAATGGTCGTTACAAGCATACGCTGACGACACTCTGATTATGATGGCACATAGGAATAGCGAGAAAATGCAAACTGAAGCTAATAAGTTACTAAAAAAAGTAAACAACTGGAGCATAAACAATAAGCTCGAAATAAACATCAGTAAGTCAAGTTGCATGCTCATGACCAAAGGTAAACAGCTTCAGAAACCGCCATCATTAAAAATAAATAATTCTAGAATACCATACACAAAGGAAATGAAATATCTTGGACTTATCCTGGACCAGCGCATGAAGTGGAATTCCCACATTGATTACATTTGTATGAAGGCAACAAAATTATCTTACCTCCTTTGTTACGTAGGGGAAAAAGTGAGGCTTGAATAGCACTACCTTGGCCAACATTTACAATTAAGCCATAGAACCGACAATACTGTATGGATCCCACATATGGGGAAATGTCTCTACAAAGACTCATATAAAAAGGGCACTGCAAAAAATACAAAGGATTAGTCTTTTACATATAACAGGAGAGTACAAGACAACATCTACAGCTGCACTCCAGGTTCTTGTGGGTCTCCCATTGCTATATTTAAAAGCTAAAACTAATTGGGCACTCTGGAGGCTAACAAACCTCGACATCCAGTTCAAAAGAAAAAGGATCTGTACACTTATTTAGATATTAGTAGCCTTCCTAACTTGAACATCAACAATCTTTTCCAGCTGAACCTGAATACAAACATTTGGAATATTTCCCCACCTCGTCTTCATCCGGCGAAAGAAATTAAAATTGTTTACTCGAATAACGAAGATACTGAATTCCCTCATACAATATTTACGGACGGTTCAAAATTTAACAAAGGTGTAGAGGCAGCTTTCATTCACTATAAAAATAACAGGAACAGACAAAATCATAAGGAAACTTACCGGCTGGCAACCCATTGCTCAATCATGGAAGCTGAACTTTTGGCAATCCTGAAGGCTTTACAATATGTTAATAGCAACGTCAAAATCAACAATACTCATGTAAGCATCTGCTCAGATAGTAGAGCTGCTCTTCTTAGTAATTCAAACAATAAAAATAAAAACAGCTTACTTCGCCAAATCTCAGAAGAACTAGCAAATAATAAAAATACTGTTGCTTTTTAATGGTTACGTGCCCATACTGGAATACAGGGTAATGAAGAAGCGGACAAAGGGGCGAAAGAGGCAGCTAACAGCTCTTCAGAACTATGTTTTCGTGACATTCCAATCGTTTCGATAAAAACGCTTATCCAACAAACAACTATTAATATATGGCAGAAACTTTGGGAGGAAGAGACACAGGACGAATCACCAACAAGCTAATTCCTAACATCCCACTTAGGCTTAAGAGCGAACATTTTACAGTGGACTTTATTGTAAGTTGGTTATTCACCGCTCACGGGAACTTTCTCTCTTAACTCCAACGATTTCACCATAGCAACACCTCCACTTGCAACTGTGATTGATCCTCACAAAAGGACACTTTCCACCTAACCTTCGACTTCGCCTCTATCACCAGTAACGAGCCAAGTTATACCAAACTGTTCTCCTAGAAGGCTGTAATTGGCCATGTGCTTCCAGTGCTCTTGTATAGAACAAAAACATCTTCAGAGAACTGTATTCATTTATAAAAGAAACTGGTACTCTAGACGTGCGTAATAATATTAATTAAAATTTTGTACGCGCCTCCTTTGAGTAATTGTTTGTCAAGGCATTAAACCTAAAATTGGTGCCTTTGTCTTCTTGTAAATAGTGTACAGTCAATCCCCCTATACGATGGTAGATACGTTCCATTCTTTAGGAATCCGATTTCTTAGGAGTCCTTGACAATCACAGCCCGACACGTGTAAATTTTACGGACTACAGCTGTTTGAAAGGTTTTCTTTCATAAAATTAATCGATTCTAGACTAATTAGTCTCAACATTTCCAAAATACGTATATTTTTTTGGAAATAATCCGTATAAACTAATCTACAAACAAAAAATTGTTGGATTACTTACCGAGTGTGCACCATTCGACATCGCCGTTGCTGAAGCTTGTTTTCGTCGCGGAACAGCTCAGCAAACTGCAGCCGCGATTTCTGATGTTATTTTTCTGCGAAAACTTCGGTGAACTTTGGAGACATCATTAATATAAATAATTTTAATCGCCGTTGAATAAGAAATGTTTCTTTCACAAGAAATGTGTAAAATTACAGTGCTATATTAGACTTACGGTACCTAATTTACATACTGTACAAAGGATAGTTCACCTAAACTCTCCGTAGCGTGGCGCTAGACGGCGGAAAGCATATATATAATAATAATAAAGTTACAATAAATTAAGTTAATATATAATTATATATACAGTACCTAATTTATATATAATTAATATATAATTATATGAAAAGTACCTAATTTATAAATAATTTATATATAATACTGTACAGACGATAGTAATCTCTCCGTAGCGTGGCGCTGGAAGGCAGAAAATAGTTCGGCTGCCCGATGACGTTTTACATAATTATAAAAGTTTTTTACCGTTTTTTACGGATACCGTCGCAATTTTTTCGCTGTCTTATAGGAACCCGTTTTATAGGGGTCTACTGTATATAGATTGTTCTATTATTATACTTTGTAACAGCAAAGAACGTGCTGCCGTGATCTTAAATCCTACATCCCCTTTATTCACAATTGAATGTAATATCTCATTGTTGGGATTAGTTTCAGGTCATTTTCAGTTTTATACTTGTAACTCCAACTTAAATCCTCCGCTTTGCACCCAAAAGGGTGCTGCTGTATAATATCTCTTGTTGCACCGTTTGCGGTTTTCTTATGTAACGCCCTCTGTATGGGCATCTTGTCATACTGTTAATGTGCCTTTTACTTATGTAACAATTTTGTATTCTGTTAAATAAAACACCGATACTGACGCCTATTAAACTTCCACTCTCATCCCTTTTCTTATCTCACTTTACGTTTCACCTTTGCCTCTTCTCTTAATTTAACTCTTTTCCTCTCAATCCATTTCAAACCAGGCAATACCTACGAGTGGTCCTGGACTTTATCCCCTTTAAGCTAGAATGTATCTCTCCTACCTGTATAATCACGTAGCCGTATAAAGAAGTCTTAAATTGTTCTATTTTTGTCGTAATAGTAAAATTTGATCGTTGAAAACAGTTTTGAATGATATTACAGAAAACCCTTTTAGTATTTTGGATCGGTACTATTATATTGATAATGCTGGCAATATTTGGATTGCACGGTTATAAAAGAGAAACGTCACCAAACGACAGTATAGTGTATTTACATCACACGTTATCGCCATTTGCTTTTACTGTGGCCACGACATGGATTTCTGTTGCATGCATTACGGGATACGGTGGTAAGTAAATGAATTTTGAAGCAATTTCACATAAAATTTAGTTACGGTTTAAGTATTTTATTTCTAAATTGATTTCTTATTTAATATTAATAGCATGATTTCATTACAGGTATCTGTAATCAAATTTTTTCATTGCGAATATTTTGTATCTTGGATAAATTAATTATTTGGATCTACATGCTTCATTTACTAGTTTTAATGTATATCTATGGTCATTTACGAAAAGGTCTTTACGCATCAGCAATAACTCTGGTAAGATTAGTTTAACAAGTAAAAATAAATAATAAAAATTCAGTGAAGAGTTAATTAACTTTCCCGGATGACTTAAAAAACTACGACGCTCTACTTATCTAATTGTGTTTTATTACTAAAACTATATTTTTAATTATTATAAAATGGCAAGAAACATAATTTTGAACATAAAGATGGGTTTTATAATAAATTGTAAATGCTAGTAATCATGAAATTGTCGTGATGAGGGATCCTACTCGAAATAGGATATACAATCTCTCTTCATTTCCCCACTCTCGTTACCTTAAACCACTGACATTTAATAGCATGACTAGCGTAATAATAAACCTCCCTGTAAAAATTTTAAAACATTTCGATTTATAGCACAAAAGTTATTAAGCTTTTAATAAGGGTAATCAAAATGGTGCCCTCTGCACATACATAAATACATACAGAAAAATCCCTTGAATGATTTATATTTCTCAATGTAACGAGGTCCCCGTGACCAGAAATGTGAAAATCATGGAGGTTCTCTGTTTGACCGATTGCCATAGTTTTTTCTTTGCTATAGTTAACAGAGCCATTATTATAGTAAAATTTTATTAATAACCAATACGAAAATTGACTTCTTGTTAAGGCGCTTTTGGATAGATGAGAAATTTGGTTTACATTACCAATGAAATAAAAATGGCTTGATAATCTCTACAGTACTAATACCCTAATGGATTGAATCTCTACCGTACTAACAAATACGAAAGAGATGAAATCATGTATATGATACGTTCTCTATATGATACACCTGCTTTATCAAAAGTAAAATTCATGATAGGCTCATAGAGATTTATGGATATGATGTGATATCGGTTCAAGTAATACGGGCACATTTCTCAAATGTATTTAAAAGGAAAATCAATAGTAGATGCTTTTCGTTATTCTGACATTTTGAGTGAATTCTGGTTTGGAATAATACAAAAATTTTTGGAGTTCGTCACAGAAAAATTCTTCTCCAGAAAAATGCTTCTTTGTATATTGCGAAATAAATAGTTGTAAACGTTACAATATTTTTAAGTTACTGTACAAGTTTAATTCCTCTTAGAAACTCTTTTTCTGTACAGTCCTGTGTTTTATTTAACATTATTTGATAAGTAAGTGAGAAAAAATGAATGTTTGGAAATTAGAAATATGCCCAGTGTTGCCGCAATGTAATTTCAAAACGTACTGAAGCGCCTTCAAAAAATGTACTATTTTCCTTCAAAATGTACTAGTTCTAGGAATATATATATATAGTTTATTGTCAAATAATTTAAATTTAAATCTTATTTTTGGATTTTTTTGAAAGTTATTCAGAATTAATAATATATCTACACATCTATTACTTATTATAAAATGAGCATTACATTGACAACATTAATTAATAATACTATTGAATTTTACCTTAATTTTAATAACCAATCGTGCTTTAAAAAAATAATTATAAATTTGTTATATTATTTTATTCTTTATTATACTTTAAATTTTTTTGATGTTATTTCATCGCTTTACGAAGTGATGCAATAACATCAAAAAAATTTATACATAATTGCATCAGTTTTAGTACCTGTTTAATTAATTTCAATCATGACAGCAAAAGATAAGGATGCTTGTTTCTTTTAAACTATTTGATGAAAACGTTACATAAAATTGGAGTTGGATAATCATCCGAAATTATTATTATATTTTTGACTGGAAATTACATAATTTATGCAATTTTAGTTTAATTAAGTTCGTATAAAACTGACTGCTCGTACAAGTTTGCTTAAAACATGCAACTCAATAAAACCCCAAAATGGCAGCTCAAGAAGTAGATCACGCGTGTCCTGACCTTCTTATATAAACCTTGGAACACTCGGAAGAGCGGCCATTTTGGAACCACACGTAACATTAACCCTTTTTTCTTTTACTAGGATTACTAAAATTGAAGTTCATAATTTAAGAATTAAATTATAGTGGTAGAAAATAATATAAAAGTATTTATATTATTTATACTCGTACAATTTCAAAACTATTTTCTGTAATAATTTGTTTCTGACTTAACGGATATTTTGATATTATTGACGACAAAAGTTTAAAATCATTGATTTCCTTACCTGTCCATTATTTTTGTTTGACGGAGTTGAATTGTTTGGACCACGTGGCATGAAAAATTTTGTCAAGGTCCTGATGAGAATGTGCAGACAACTGAACGTGTGAAAGAAGACCACTGAGTCAAGACCGTTTACACGTGCAACTATCTATGTTGCTGACGTCGACGGACACACACCATTTGTATGTTGTGATTGGATAATTTAAATTAGCAAGCAGTGACACTAGTGAGACTTTATTAAACTAATTTTTTCTCATTTTTTCGTTAAGGCGTGAAATATTATTTTGTACCGTAAATGGTACTTGAAATATTATAATGTACTGAAAATGTACTAAAAATCTAAATGTACTTTCAATTTACTGGAAAGGGCAAAATGTACCAGAAAAAGTACAAATGTACTAGGAACGGCAACACTGAATATGCCCAAAAGTTATTCAGGTGGTGTGGAAATTTTGCTTATATATATTGTCACGAGTGACTAAAATTTAGAAAGTTTCTACGCCCAGAAAACTTACACGTTAAACTTCCTTCATATAAGGTAAAGTAAGGATGAGGCAAATGTGTCCTTAGATGATTAAAGAAATATGGGGGGACTTTCCTATCTTTGATGTAACCTGATATAAATATATAACATAGAGATTACTGAAAATACAGAAGTAATTTTTGGCATTATATAGAAAGCGTTAGATCAATGTTTAAATGTAAGCTTTTAAAACATAAATAACATCATAAAATTTAATTATTTAAGGATAAAAGATATTAGGTATGCCAGGAGGGCAAGTGGGCATAGTAAATATAACAGAATTTGTACGCAGAATGTTATTTAATGAATATCAAAGTATATTTTTTAATTAATGCATATTTTTTTCTTTGTTAGTGGATGTTGTTCTTAATGGTGATGATCCTAACTTTGATAGCGTCGTTACTCATGCATTTATTTGTGGAAACACCTTTGTATTATCTTATTGATAAAATAGTTGATTTTCTCTGTAAGAAGAAAAAAGTGGATTGAAAGGAAAAATGCAGAATTGATAATTTGGGTGAAAATCAAAACAACGACAACAATGAAGTCTAATAATATCAATTATTTTAATATGATTAATACACTTGAAGATATTGTGATTCCAAATATAATTAAATTGATTTGTAACAATATTGATTAAATGTATTTCTTTATTCGATATATTTAAATGTATTGAATAATGTAGGTTAACTGTATTCAATTGAAATATAATTAAAGTGATTTGTACTAATATTTGCAATATGTTGTAAAATTAAAATCTGCGGAAAAATCGCTCGACATTTCCTAATTTCGTATTAGATATATTGTATTTGCATGAATTTACGAAAATATATTATCTTATTGTTTCATTGTTTATTACAGGCATATATTCAAAAGCATACAGGTTGAAAATATTTTTTCTTATTACAAAATAAAAAAAATAAGTATATAATTATATTCTTAATAATTACAGTAGAGCGTCGTTTATCCGAAAGCTGGTTATCCGAAACGTCCGTTATCCGAACGAATTCTAGTCGGCAAATTTAAATTTTCGCTAGTGCTTTGGCGCTGCAATCTTCGGCTATTTCTCGGGCTACTCAAATATTTTACGTTTTTGATACTAAATTAACATCTGAAGTATAATTTTTTATTGTTTTTATATTTTTCAATTTTTTTTGTTTTGTACAAAATAAAAAAATAATTTTTAACGATACAATAGTCTTCGTTAGGCCAGAGTCGGTAGATTAACTGGTCTTTCGACT